>NW_019524884.1:399410-564426 GCF_002814215.2 Seriola lalandi dorsalis | reverse complement strand
GTGGGTGGGTAGACTAATAAAACATGTCCATAATGACTCGCATGTGACTATGAATATGCATTACAGCGATTGGGCAGAAAGAGTGGGTGTTGCGTTATTTACACCCCACCTCCCCCTCCCTGAGAACGCGGTATCGCGTTGCCATGCCGACTAACGTTTACCATAGCAACCGCACTGAACCTTCCATCCCAATTCTGAAGGCCAGAGGTCTCACAGCACTGTGTGGATGTCTACAGGCCTCGAAGGCATAATATATGATGGTAGAAATTCATTGGCCGCAACGCTGACAGAGTCGGCCCACCACTCTCACCTCGTGCATAAATACAGGCTCAGCTTTCCATCTGCACAAGGGAGGGGATTCAAAAGCACTCCAAGTGAAATTTACAAGCATGTGTTTGAACCACTAACCTCTAGACGACCCAGCGTGCATTTCTGTGTCACTCGACTGGGAGCTGTAGTGCTGCTGTTCTGAGAGTGCACGGGCTTTATAATCAGTGATGACGCATTTGTCGTTCAAGGTTTGTTTTTAACTAACTCTACATCCAGCGTTCGCCTTTTTATTTGCCCTTAAGTGGCTTCGAAGTCCGAACAATCTCATTCACACGGTCATGATCATATATATTCTGTACCACCTTGTTCCAACACAGTATGTAGATGTTTTGCACCATTTTGTACAAATTTCTACAAAAGTGAACCACGACAAAATTTGCATTTCTATTCTATTCCATTCTGTTTTATTTTGTTACAAGGACGTAGGCTCCCTTTACACCATCTAGTACATGCACCCACTCCTCTTTAACCCGCCTTGACCTCATATAGCCTTAAGTCTAGTGAAAAACACATGAAATTACTGTACTGAGTTCTTGCACATTTGGAAGCCTCAGTGGTCCCTGAATTTGTGTTTTTATATTCAAAATATGATCTTGCATCTCAGAAACAAGCCCAAGACTTGATATTGATAAATGAGACATTGTATCCATTTTAATGTAAAGCTCGTTGAGCTTACTCCTCATGAAAGGAGTTATATAAATAACGTTGCCTTATAGCACATGTGGGAAATACAGACATCTTTTGACATCAAATGCCACAAAATAGTAAAAAAAAATTTATGACAAAATAGTAATGTTTTCATTTATAACTATCAATGCCAGTGCAAAATGAAGCACAGTTACTCAATCAAATATTTTAAGATCTATCCAATTGAGGGCATCGTGTTGGCCCTCTTGGTTCAGAAGAGACAGACTGGCTTGTGTTATAATAAACATGGAATAAGTTGTCAAAGATCAGTGGAGTAACACATCAGTTCTGTTTCAGGCTATAGCAAGCCCAGAATCAGATCTGTGATGTCAATAAGCAACAGTTTCCTTGGAGAGAGAGCCTTTTAATTCAAAGCTGAAATACTGTTTAACAGGGTTGCCATTTCTTAAAAAGAGTCATTTTTATGGTGCGATTAAAAAACAGCTATATGGTTTAAGCTGTATGGATATATATTTCAGACCTATTATATATTTTAGATCTATGCAGTTCCCAACAGCTTGCTTAATCTGCCCTCATTATGATGAACATGTGGTTGGAATAGAATAGAAAACGGAGTAAAGATTTTGATATGGCTTAACAGCTGAGCTCTGAGCCAATTACATCACATACTTGACAGACAACGTACTGTAGCTGTAAATAAACTGACACCAGATTGACATCATGTCTCCAACAAGTCCTCCAAATTAATACAGGAACTTGAACACTGGAAACAAATAGCTTTTCTGTCTTCTCTGTTAAAGTCTTGGCAAGGTAAGTTTATTTATATAACACCATTCAGACACAAGGCAATTCAAAGTGTTATACATGAAATATTAAACCTTAGGATGACATTAAAATTGCATTTAAAAACAAAATTGAATAAATAATAAACCTTTAAATAAGACATATTAAGATTGAATAAAATCATATAAGAAACATTCTCTTTAAGACAAAAACGTTTCGTCTGAGTGTGCACTACGAAACCCCTTTTCCCGACGTACGCAAATGCACCACAGGTTTTGATTACACTAGGGTCAGACTCTCTCTGCTACCCCAGAACGTTTTCTCTACAGGTGCAATCACACTGTGGGTTTTTATCTGCGCTGGGCACAAACCGAAGTTGCCCCAGAAATAACCACCCTCTTTGGTGGTGCTGTGGGGGGTAACACACACACCACAGTCTTTTCTTCCAAATTAATCAACCAACCACTGACATCAATAGTTATAACAGCATTTTAAAGGACGTGCTGCAGTGACAAAAAACATTAAAACAAGTACTTAAAGATTAAAATGATGAGAGCTGAGGCAGTTTTTAAGATTAAAAAGATGTTATGTATGTAATTAATTACAAATAGTAATGTTTTAAGCCCTGATTTGAATGAGGTGCTAGTTGCAGCAGATCTCAGGTATTCAGGGAGTAATCCTGTCCCAGATGACCGGATGTTTTTTTGACCCATCCATCAACCCCAACCTCCCCCCTACGTGGACATTGCTGCTCTATATTAACATCACCTGACTTCCTCCTTTGCTCCTATCTTAACTAGGTCTACTCCAGCTGCAAGAGGGCTTTGCTACTTGAACGTGAACATACAGTATTGTTTTGGGGAACTTCCTGAAAACAAGTGAAGTCGTCATTATTCCTGGAAGGACAGGGTTGTTCGACAGCATGTGTTGTCCCACTCCTGTTTTTACTGTTCTATTGGCTTGACTTCTGCATTCTTATTGATACATGCCACCCTTTTTAAAAATCTTTTTCTAAAGATGCTTCGTTACAGCTCTGGCCAGACCACCGAATACTATAATTAATCAGGTATGCAGATACAGAATTTCCAGGGATAAACTCAAGTGAGTCATGACTGATGAAAAAATAAATTCACTGTGTGTGCAGTGAGTCTCCAGTTATATCAGAAGTGTGATTAACCCTTATTGCTTGATTTTCCCTAAACTCACCCACTGCAAATTTTCTACACGATTTCTTAATTTGCCTTCAATCTCTGCAAGATCCCTGCTGACTAAATGACAGATTAGTCTTTATAAGAAGCAAAACTCAACTTTTGCCAAAGGTGGTAATTATAGTCTTCAACCAAAGATTGATATCAAAGCTGTTTTATCCCATGTGGATATATTTTTTTGTTTTTTCTTTATCATTTTAGCATTTGTAGTTTTGGTAATTCAGAAAAAAAAAGAAAATCCATTCAATACAGTGTCATTTTGCATATGAACGTTAGTTCATGTTTGAGAAGAGATAAAGTTAAGAATGTTTATTAGCACATTTTGTGTGTGTATCGTTTTATCTGCGGGATATAATTACAACTTGGGAAAACGTGTAGATGAAAGTCTCTGTAAATGAGCGTCACTATCACTAGATTTCGCACTAGACCTCTCAGACCAAAACAAATGCTTCGTCGGTCGCACTTCCGGCCTCCCTCCGACCACAACCACCCCTCCCCTCCCTTCTTGTTGTCAGTCAGCAAGCTGTCACGAAGTTCAGTAAACACGGCCAAAAAACACACAACAAGAAGCACAACTGAATAAAGTTATCCTGTGTACACGAGAGCCAACAAAAACAATCTAGCCACAACCGTTAGCCCACGCTAGCTTTGCCGTGAAATGCTCCACAGCAATACCGGCAGCCGTTAGCTACCATAGCAACATAACATTGCTAACATCAAGCTAGCGAATAGTTGTGATGCTAACTGTAGCTAGTCACTAATGAGACAAACATGTAACATCATGTAGCCATCGAGTTACTTACGTATGGAGAAGAAAAGTTCTGAGTCAAGCTGGACCCTTCAGCGGCTCGTTGGGTTCTCCATCTCGGGAAAGCCAGAGCAGAATTGACCCCACAGTCTGACCGGGAAATTCGGCCTTGGACCCTAGGATGGGCCGCATAGTGACACTGAATGAGCCGGTAAAAAACTTTAAACTTTATGGATGTTCTGACGATCCACCAGCGTCACAACCAGCGCCGGTGCTCTGGTCTTATCTATTTCTTTGTCAGTGGCCTATTTAGATAAAAAAAAAACATGGTTTCTTCAATGGTTTCTTCCTACACTTGAAGGCTGCATGCCACTGTGCCATCTCACCTGTGGGCTGTCCCTGCATGTTTATAAATGTGGGGACACCCGACTGTTTAATGGAGAGGGACTCACGTGCACTAACATGCACATGCACATATACCAGAACAAAGAACAGAAAAACTCACATTGCAACACATATAGAGAGGTTGTGACTTCATTCTCTGCTCAGGACACCATTACTCCACTATATCTTTACCTAGAAAATTGTTTACTGTTATGTTTCATGTTTAAAATCTTGTTTACAAAACCTTATATGATAGAGGGAGGCTATAATAAAGAGGATCCTTCATATAATATATGCCTCTCAGTGCTGTGAGGGTAATGTATCCAACCTCCTCATGCCCCCTGCTGTACAACTACTGTAACACAGATGGGTACAATACAATCAAAAATAACTTAATTAATAATTAATGTGTACAGTAGCCTATGTTAAAGTGCTTCACCCTTCGCGGAAATATAAAACATGTCTGCTGTTTGCCATTGCAGTATGACTGGCAGGCTGTATGTACCAGCAGTTATCATGAACTTGACTTATTGTTCCATACAGCAGTGTCTTAAACACACACAAATGGCTCTCTAATAACAGACCTGCAACAAGCACAGACTGCTTTATATTCATGCGTAATGTATTGAGATGTAAATAAATGATTTATTCTTAGAGCACACGGAATGATTCAGAACCTCTGCTTTATTTATTTTACTTTGAAAATTGCTTTTATTTCTCATTAGAAAAATAATGTAGATTGATATAGACATAATTTGTTTACTTTATGGTCAATTGACAAACATTAAATTATACAATATTAACCTCTGACCATTTTGTTTCACTTTATTTGACTCCAAAAAAATCAGAGATTTGGGCAAGGATGCAGAGATCTGGAAGTATAGGCTACTTGACAGTATTTTGTCTCACCAAGATGCAGAGGATGATATAATGATATGATGATATAAGGTCATAAATCCAGAGTTTACTGAATTATTGTTGCCCACTCAAAAACGTTTCTTTTCAGCTAAACTCACCATAACACATTCTTACTTTTCCTTATTTAGCATATATGATGTAAACTACAGAGGCCTGTGTGTCACATAAGCATTAATTGAAACAGCACATAGTTGTGCATCAGATGAGGGGGATCCATACAATTATGACATGCTCTTCACATCTGAACAGGCAATATACACCAATCAGACACAAGGTTAAACCCACTGACAGATGTAGTGAATAACAATGATTATCTCGTTACAATGACACCTGTCATGGGGTGGAATATATTAACCAGCAGGTAAACAGGCTGTAAGTGTAAGGTTCTGAGCGACTTTGACAAGGGATAAATTGTGATGGCTAGATGTCTGGGTCCAAGCATCTCCAAAACGGCAGGTCTTGTGGGCTGTTCCTGGTACGAATTGGTTAGTACCTAGCAAAAGTGTTCGAAGGAGGGATGAAGCGTGAAGCGGTGACTGGGTCATACGTGCCCAAGGCTTGCTGATACAGGTGAGGAATGAAGGCTAGCCTGTCTGGTCCAGTCCCACAGACGAGCTACCAGCACAAATTGCTGAAAACCTTAATGCTGGCTGTGACACAAAGCTACCAGAACACACTATGAGGCTACATAGCTGCAGAGAGGTCAGAGTGCCCATGCTGGCCCCTGTCCACCACGAAAGTGCATACAATGGGCATGTGAGCGTCAGAACCGGACCGTGGAGCAATAGAAGAAGGTGGCCTGGTCTGATGAATAGTGGGGCCTCTAGTGTGGCCTTTGTTCCTGGTTTTTAAGAGAACAGGAAACGTGTTAGGACAGATCTCCCAGTGGCTGTAGATCCGGTAACTGTTTCCACACTTTCGTGACATTTTGTGAGGAGGACTTCTCACGGGTAATACCACAATTATCACTATAGCGGTATGCCATAGTATACAAGCAGGCAACACTGCTTAATGTGTGTTAGTTAACAAGAGCAACACTTATCTTACTCTCAGTGTCTTTAAGGGGAAATGTTAGTTGTTTGTGTTTCAATTCATCAGCCTAAAGACTCAGGTGCCAACTGAGCCTATGGTTCCAATAGGTTTTCTCCAAACCTTATTCAAACCTGCATGTGGCTGGGATGAGTCTATGCACTCAAATTAATTGACTTCCATTGCTTATGTGCTCACAATTTGCCCACATTTTTGTGACCTGCTGCATTAATAGGTCATTTATCTGTCCGTTTAGCAGTTTGCAGTCTCTAATCCGCCTTGCCTGTGGGAGGAAAATGATTAAATAACAAACACACAAAATAAAAGCAGATCAAACACTGATGTGCTTATGGATGTATTTTAATAAAAATAAGTCTGTCAAAATTAAACAGAATACAATATTTCTTCTTTAACATGTTTCCAGTACATAGGTTTTTTTTTTTTTTCAATTATCATTTTTCCTTTTTTATATATCATTTTAAAGGTTTTAAAAGTCATGCTAAGTAGAGGGTAACTCATCTCACAATTGTTTTTTTTTTCTTTCTTTTTTTTAAATTTTTTTTGCTAAAACTCAAAAGTCAAAATATGAAATTAAAATCATGATAGAAGTCAACTGTGCACAGCTTGTCTGTGATGCCTAAATCCATTTCCCCGGCCTCTCCAGAAGAAGTCCATGTGGCTTCAGAGGCCTCGGGGCCCATTTCCCAACAATTCACATCCCTCCTTTCCTTAAAACAATCACTGATCACATCAGTGGCTATGTCTATGCAGGGAGTAGAGGAAGGGTGCGTGGTAACAGCGCTGAGATACAGCCCAGGCTCAAACACAAAGGACAGCTGGGAGACTTGTTCCCTACAGGTATGCAACAGAGGTTGTTCTTTCACGTACAGGTGTGTGCGTGTGTGTATGTGTAACAGAAGTCCTTTACAACTGTAGAAGCAGATGTCAAGTGTGTACTGTATGTGTAGTTGTTACAATAGTTCCTATTATAGCAGAATGTGCGTTTATAAAAAAACAGCTTGGTATAAAGTTTGACCACATACCCTGTAGTAAACCCCACACTGCATACACACATCTCCGGTATTATATTTATCCATATTTCTCTACCTTAGATGGGAATTCTCTCATAAATGGAAATATACACTTCAGGGTGGATCCATGAGCCATTTCCCAGGTGACAACAAAGCAGCCAGAGCAACAGTTTGCCACTAGTCAGACAACATTCAGTCATTGCTATTTGGTAGAAAATAGGTCCTGTGTAAAAACAAAAGTAAAATGTTTTAGATAAAGCTGAGGGATGGAACAATTTTAATCAAAACCCAATTAGACTAATGATTCACATCAAAATGGGGGGCAGTCGAGTCAGAGTTGTAATTTTGCCATGAACCATTATCAGTTTAGATATACAGAGACAGAAAGCAGGTGATGATGATGACTTTGACCTCCCAAATTAACAACTGCTCATCACTGAGATGAAGAATACACAATTATGGATAAAATGAAAAAAATAGATTCCAACTTCTAAAAGAGAAACCAACATGTCCAATATTAAATTAATAATCTAGAGATACAATAATTTAATATTTAAAAGAAAATAATTATTATCAAAAGTGAACTCAGGCCCACTGACTTCCAGCTAGCTAGCTAGCTAGCTAACTCCTGTTGGCTACAACATATTCAACATAAACAAGTGTGTTTATGCTTGTTTATGCATTAATGCTGTTAAATCATTGCTTATGAGCAGCAGCAACTCATTGAGTGACTCTGCTAAGTAGCTAGTAAGTTAGCTACCAGCTAAATTTCAGTTAGCAGTTTCTGAGCCTGGGTGAGTGACACTAATATAATTGAACTTTCCTTCTAAAACCATATTACATTAGTTAACAACTTAAAGGTTCAATTATATATTTCAATTGATTTATATGGATGTATTTGATGTTTAAGTTATTCAATATTGAACACTAGCATCTGACAATGAGGAGTAATTTATGTTGTTTGGAGCTTTATGTGGTATTTGGTAGTTTTGTTACTACTGATGTGACTCTAAAATACAAGCTCCTGTACAGAAGCAATGTGATGATGACTTCTTTGTAAATCTCATAGTGGCCAGCAGCGAACCTGATTAATAAAAAGATCCTTCTTTTCCATCTTATTATCATGTTAATATTCAGGGTGAAAAACATTCTGGGACAATCTTGTGAGTTTGGGCTACACACTAAATAAATTTCACTTGACTATGTCTCTCTATCCAATAGCGAGAAGAACATAGTCAAGTTCATGGTTGTTAGAGAAATGAAGGGGTCTGTGTGGGGGTAAAAAGCCTTTTCCCTACAAACAGGACTGGTTTTAAGTGGTTTGAAATCAAAAAGAAAGAAAGACTGTGATTCAATTATCACGAAGTGCACCCTAAAATTAAAAAACCTTCCTGTGTGGCAAATGACTTCACCTCTTTATTTGAAATTCTAATTGCGACAGCACGTGCACACAGCAAGTCAGACTGTGGACGATATTAAAAAAAAATAACACCTGAAGTGGATTGACTTTTAGCCATACACACGCTATGCTTGTCTTTGATACTGATTTTCCGTATGCTGGACTCAAGGTGACCATGGTAATAGTGTTAGGCTCAGACCTGAGAGCAGGTGGTGTAGCTGTAGCTAGGGTGGAGCTCTGCCACCTGCAACCACATCACTGATTGCTCAATGCTGTGGTATTCACAGCAAAATTAAGGCTTCGACACCAATATTCCAATTTAATCCCTTGTCATCACCCTTTTCCCCTGGTTACTGGCAGTGTTCACCATTACAAAGACCCTTCATTTATGTTTTATACAAAGGTGATGTTTTTGTCAGGATGGGTCCTGTTTTTTGGCTACTAATCTGTTAGTTCACAGTATAACTATAATATAGGAAAGTTCTGGCAATAAAACACAGCCACCAAAAGTTTCCAACTTTCTGGAATAATTGGTGACTCACTTTTGTCTTACATCAGTCCGATTTCTATCAGTGTTAGTGTTTACTACTGTACTGCATCAGCCTTGACCAGAGCTAATGATCCGCTCCACACGGTCAGAGGTGTTTTCATGCTGGCGACTTGTTTGCTCACCCCATTTCAAGACATGAATGCACTTCCAAGCAGAAGTGGAATAAAGGGCTCAGAGTTTGTATAGTCTGTCCTCTACATCTTATTAAAGATGTCATATACCTCAGGTTTTGCTAAGCCTGACCTACAGTTGTGGGGGTCACCGTGGCAACCAGCTGTGGGTATTGTGGTCTGTGATATGGTGAACAACAACAACAACAATGTGAGTAAAATACTGATTGTAGGGAATCAAAATCCACCCATTAAAACAGAAGAAAAAATAAAAAGGGGAATTACAATTTGTTTTGTCCAGGATGAGCACAACAAACTGACAAAAAAGAACTAAAAAAAAGGCTAGATAAACAGAATAATAATTAATTATCTTTAAATAGTGTCACACGTTTCTTTATTTGATAATACTAAATTAAAAGGAAGCTTTCTTCTCTCTTGCTCTCCTCCGCTCCTCTGTCTGTGCCGCTGACTTGGTCTGACGGACAGCCAAACACACCAATCACACGCATGCTCTTTCCTCCGTCGCCATGACAACTACCTGCTGGACATGCCTTCTCTCAGTGCTACTTAACATTAACCTGTGGAGAGATGGGTAATCATCTAAGCAAGGTAATGATTAAATGTAGCAGGTTTAAAACAGTTTGCATTTATATTTTTGTACAGCATAGATCTCACGTTTTGGTAATCTGTTTTTGTTTGGGAGTAATTGTTCTTTCTTTTAGGTGTGTATCTCATCCATACGTTTTTTTCATTTTATGCATGTATGCACAATGTAAGCAATAATTTACAATGAGGTGTCCCACTGAAGGAAAATAACAAACAGAGTGTTGTGTTACACTCCCTGCTTTACAGTATTTCCATTCTTACTCCATTTACTTCTATACAGGACACCCAACATGCCAAATGTCACATGTCATTTACAAAAGAAAATAAAACATAAAAGCTAAAAATTAAATGATTTAATGATAGGAGTTAACCCACCAACCACCAACATTGTGTAAAGCATCAATATCATTGCTATGGTTACTTGTAAATAGGCTAAGCTGATTTGGAGCTGTGATCACTGTTGACTAACACAACACTGGGCCTCATGCAAGAAAATGTTTGTTTTCTTATCCTAAACCTCTCTATGTTTTTCCATCTTAGATTCACCGTAAAACTGCTTGTTTCAACTTGATGAACGCTGTGTGCATAAGATTTGATCATTAGCATAATAACCTCCCTTAAATTGATACATAAGGTCACCTATTCTGCAAATTTGTGGTTTCATTCACAAGAACTTTCACACCGCAGAGTCCTGCTGTCAGAAATCAGATGAAAACATACAACACAAATTTAGCAGTAGTTAAATTAGAGGACCTGCAACAAACAATAAAGGTACAGCTCACACGATGTCATCAAAGAGAGCTGACTTGTGCCAGAATTAGAAAGGGGCTTGTTTGACATGAAATTAGGTGCTAAAAGTGTCCATGACTTAGATAGGTGGTGCTTAAAGGAGTGTCACACTCATGAGGATGGATGAGAGAATAAACACGAGGAGATGTTACACTGTCAGGCGCAACAGAGGATGATGCTGGACAGCAAATTGCATAAAGTCACTGTCGGAGTGCAACTAATGAACTGCGTTGTACCTAAATACATCAATAAATGAATAAAATATCCTTTTATAAAGTTAGTTGAAACAAAGTTGCTGAACCTATCAGTAAAAACTACACTTTAGTTGATTTTGGTAACATTATTAAACTCTCAGACTCTCTGTACATGACTCATACAACAGGTCTGGATCACTTCTAACTAGGAAAACATGACAGCTGATGAAAGCTACAAATTACTCGTTATCATACATGCTACATATGAAAGAAGTGGTTATTGCATGAGGCCCGTTATGTGCGATATACTACATTAATACATTTCTAACAACAACAGTTAATCAGAAGCAAATATTGTCCATGTCCATGCTATAAATAGTTTAGAGACCATAATTCACTCACCTGGACCGGGGCTAGTGCAAAAAGTTGTCTACTCTGGCGAAAGAGCAGGAACCAGACCGGACTCGGGCCATGAGCTGAACACACTCTGTGGCCTGACCCAGTGCTAACATCAGTGGAGGCTGCTTAGGCAGATTTTGGGACTCTAGAGCAGAAGAACACAACCAGGCAGGGGCACGACACATGAGTCACAAGACATTAGAAATTTACTTAATACGAGTTGTTATTTGTCATTACTTGTTTGTCATTTTTCTGTGTGTGGGTTTGTTTTCTGTCCTTTTGGGGGTGTATTTAAAAAAAAAAAAAAAAATCAGAAAGATAAAGGAGAGGAACAATGCATCAATGTTGTGCGTTTTATTTTATTATCAAATGAGACAATTTCTCGTATTTCTGCCTTTTTCTGCTATTCTTAGGGGACTATGGCAATGCTTAAGTTCACACTAATCATATCTGTTTCTTCACTCTTTGGCTTTGTGTCTGCTCACTGCACTGTTGGAAATATCAGAGCCTTTTTTCTAACTTCAAAACATGTTGTTTGTACAGACCAAAATAAATTCAGCAGAGATAGAGCAGATCATTTGAATTATTCTGTTCGACGCTGTACAGTTTTCATACTGTCATGTTATCTTCAGTTTGTGCAGTGTGACAGAAAACATTCTGTGTAACATAGAAACATCATGCAAACTGTACTGTCACATCCATGTCTAGGACAGCAGATGATTTCAAATGTGGGATGTTGGCTATCACTACAGGCAGACACAACATCTCATTACTTTCTGTGGGGGTTAGGGATACTTTGGAGTTTCCAGTATAAAGTGATAATGTAGTTTGAAGAATTACATGTCAGTGTAACACACAGTAGGTGTCTCTGTGTGCTTCTTTACCCAGTATGGCGCTGTTGAGAGCGGAGCACAGTGATTCTCTCTGCGTGGGATCTAACTGCTGGCCAACGGGACAGTTCCACGGGTCTGAGTACGCTAACAGGCTGAATGCATCCTACACAGACAGACAGACAGACAGACAGAAACCAACATGAATACAACACTGCAGGGCATACATTCAAAGCTCGCTTGGCTTGAACTTACTGTACATGCTTCTTCTGGCCCTAAAACTACCTTGTTCAAAATCTGTATATTCCTTAACTTTCTGGGCACAGTGTGTTTGTGAATCAACTGAGCAGACAGTATAAATTAGCATAGGTCAGCTGTAGAAATAAGCAAAAGTACAAAAAGACAACATGTAACTTGTCTGTTGCACTCACTGAGAATTAACATCCAATGTAGCAGTTTTGTGCAGATTTAAGCCTCTTTCAGCTCATTGTTTTGGTTCTGCAGCTTTGAACAGTCCCATAGGTGTCATAGGCCATTTAAAGCCCTAGGTGAAAGTAACCACACATCTGACAGGCAAAAGACACAGATAGTCTTACTTTAACTAGGTGGCCAGATGTCTGACTTCAAGTGTGTTGGTGGGTAACAACTTATTGAGCTGAAACTACAGCTCTGTCACTTGGTTTGGAGTCTTTCTGCCCCCTGGTGGTTACTAAACTGAATTATGTTATTTTTGGAAATGTGGTCATTTCTAGTCTAGTTTGTTGTGATTGAGGTTTTGCAATTATGTAATTAGAGGAAACCTCTTGTGATATTAAACAACTAGAGACATGCCCCCTCCGTGCTAACGTTATCATTATAATGCAGTTTGTATTGTTTTGCCAGGGACTTTATTGTTCTCAGAGTGGCTGCTTATAAATCACAGAGCTTCCTCCTGTGCACTGGAGAACTGGAACAACTGCCCCACTTGTTGTTAGATTGTTGGGACTCTATCTGATTTATGGCTGCTTCATTACTCGAAAATAAAACATCTCTCCAGTTCCTGCAGTGTGTACAGAATACTGTCACCAGGATTTTAACTGGTGCCAACAGACGAAATCTCTCCAGCCCAGTTCTGGCATCAGTTTTATGTTCTGTTGTAACACAGCTGTTTGTTGAGCTCAAGCGAGTGTGACCGTGCCGTTATTTGTGTGTACCTGTAACATCTTCTTGTGTGTGGCGTTCTTGCCGTACTCGCGGCACAGCTGTTCGTTGAGCGCCTGCAGCTCCCGTCCAAACTGGATCATCCTCTCTGTGGCTGCCTGGTTCCCTCCACAAAGCTGTTTGCTATTACTACAACCCTCATCTGCTGGCAACAGACAAACACACACATACATACACAGTTACAATACACATGCTGTAAAAACCTCCTGTGGAAAGGTGGACGTAATAAATAGGGAAAAGGGAAAGCAAAAGGTGAGGGATACAACAAAGCACGTGAAGATGAAGCAAGTAAAGGGAAGAATAAATAAAACAGAGCAAGATAAAGGCAAGAAAAAGTTGCAGGAGTATGTAAAGTTGTTGACTGTGTGTTTGTGTGTGTGTGTGTGTGTGTGTGTGTGTGTGTGTGTGTGTGTGTGTGTGTGTGTGTGTGTGTGTATACCTGTGACCCCATTGCCAATGCTGTTGTCATCTGGCTGAAGGATCTCTTCATGTTTGTATGTCCCATTCATAATCCGCGCTGAGGAGCCCTCAACAACCCCGTTGGTATAGTGCTCTGCCTCTATCTCCATCTCACTGTCACTATACACACACACACACACACACACACACACACACACACACACACACACACACACAGACACACACAGACACACACACACACACACAGACACACACACACACACACATATTGCTCGAGGTAACTTGGCCATTTCGACTTGACACGTGGTGCAAAAACTAACATAATATGATACAGAACTAAGCTCATTATCTATAAAGATTTTTTACCAGTACCCTTTGACCTTTTTGACCATGATTCCTAAAAGGCTATTACACTTACATTACAGAAGGACAAGTCTCTCAAGTCCCTACAGAAAGTACAGCAGGTCAAAACTGCAAGGACAATTTTTTCCACTGCAGGAACTCCACAAAATGTGACATAACTTGCATCCATTGTCACAGGTTCTGCTTTTGTATCCAGTGTCCTGTCCCTGCTTTGGGGACAAGCTCCTGCAAGTAAATGTTGGCGCTCCTCAGTAGCAAGTTTTTTTAAATGATGTCAGTGGCTGGTTCCTCTGTTTGTTATTTTATTGTATTCGCCTTTGTATGTTTACTACTCTATTTATACAGCATTAAAGGGGAAACTTTTGTTGCTCTGATTGTAACCTGTGTAAATTGGGGGGGGGGGGTCATCAAAAGGGAATAATCAAGAGACTATTATATTATCACTGTGAACATGAACCCTATCAATCATAATGTCATTGTTTAAGTTCATTAGTTGAAATATTCTGGGCACTGGCTCACCAACAACACGCAAAATGCTAGAATGAACGACTGTGGTAATGATTTATTAATGGTAATCCATCCCCATGTGGCCCATTTAATGATCAACTGTCATTAGAAAACATCACCTCTATTTACTTGTCACCATGTTGTCTAATATCATCTAACACCAGTACCAGCACCCAGATCCACACCTAATGCCCCTAGAGTCACCAAGTCTGTGTGTTTCTGCTACGGCACAGACTGACAGGCCTCCTCACCTGGTTTCCTGGGTGCTGTTGGCGCTGTGCGGCTGGCTCTTGGTGGAATCGGAGGAGTTGGACTCAGAGTAGTTGACTGAGGAAGGGGAGGAAGAGGTGGAGGAGGAGGCAGAAGAGGACGCGCTGGGGTATTTGATACTGCTGCTGCCAGTACCGCCGTGGCTCTTTGACTTGTTGGGGGGGGTCACCCCATTACTGCAGGTAGGGCTGTCTGCTCCTGGGTGGAGGATGATGGTGACAAGTGGAGGGACAACAAAACATGAATATCTCATTTCTTAAAGTGAATGGGAAAATCATTCACTGATTTGGTGACTGTTTTCTTTGTCAATGTATTTGTGCATTATGTTGCATGTGTACCTCCAGTGTGCAGGTGTGTGTTGCTGGCTCCGTGGCGGGGGCTAAGGCTGGGTGAGCCGGGGTAACTGTCCTGGGACTTAGGGGAGCGAATAGTCAAGCAGCGAACCTCGCTGTCTGTACCATTCACCATCTCCACAAACTGACGACACCTAAAGGGCAGAGCATACTGGTGATACTGGTAATTACTGGGAGATTACGCATTCAAGCAAGAAATATGACATGATTATCACTAAGCAATTTTCACATGGTGACGGTAGAGAATCAATCCCTGGCTTTCCGGATGATTTACTGTTATAGCATCTGATCTAAATCTGCCACGCTGACTTACTTCAACATGAATAGTAGGTTGGGGTTGTGTTCTAACAGGCCGGGATAAAGCTGCTGAGTCGCTTCTATGGCTTCGCCCACCCGTCCTGCCAGCACCAGCTTCTGTATTCCTATTACACAAAAGAAACAAGATGCTATTTACAGTATATTGATCCAAAGGAACCATGCTTTCACAGCACACATTTGATAGAGGCCAGTGCGTCATTCATAGAGACCACAGGTCATCAGGGACAAACAGCAGGCACAGGATCTAAGTCTGGATATGGTTTGTTTGTTTCTTTGGTGCTGTTAAATGACTTAATACAGTGTGTAATATTTGTCAAGTCAAGTGAAAATGTGGACCAGCGTGTGTGGCTGGTTTGTTCACTCACTCTGTCTGTTCTTTATAGATGTCTGGTCCTCTTGGATCATGGTCTCTGTGGCTCTGGCGAAGGCTGTTGCGGTGGCACAGTACCCATGGTGCACCAGGTAGCTGGACACCATACTATATACAAAACATGAAAAAAAAAAAAAAAGGGTTTAAATGTTGAATTTCTTAAACTGATTTCTGACAAACAACTTCCCCGATTTGATTTCAGTCCAGGAGCCTTAATCCTGGTCACTTACTAATTTTCCGTCACTTGTCTATTTATCACTTTAAAGGCATAGCATGCAAAAAAAAGTACATCAAGTAATTTAAAAATGAATTATTAAGCAGAAATCAACTGGTATATCCAGATTTATTTTGGAAGTATTAAATGCGAGTTGTCGTGTTTTCATCTGCTGTTGTGTTTGAGCTGAAAACTGTCACTTCACCATCATTTCCCACGGGAACCTGCAGTCTGTACATGCTCATTCAGAACAGTGTAATGTTTTTTGTAATGATTTTATGTAAAAATCTTTTTAGTAATTGTGGGGACTGGTTATGAGTCTTACTTCTGCAGGACGGCCTGCCATTCCCCCAGTCTTTCTCCTATGGGGAAGCGAGCGATCATGCCGTGGATCTTGGCCCGCCATTCACTCATGTAGTCTTCGATGTCAAAGACAAACGGCTGCTGGCCAAAGTTAGCGTCTACGATCTCGCCTGGGGTCTGAAGCCCCACAGTGGGGTACAGATTGGGCTGGAAGATATTAAATACAGAAAATAATTCAGGTTAAAACAGTCATTTACATACATTTTTGAGGATTTGTAAAATACTGAACAACATATTATGTCCTGAGGAAAATTCACATTTTTTTTGGAAACCTCGATGTATGTGTGGTAAAGTTCCTGTAATGGGAAACTGTTGAATGAATGAATGAATGAATAGATAAATACACGGGCTAACAGCACAAACTGTAAACAGGCTATTTACTAGTGTGTCTTCAGATTATAGTACTCAGTTTTACACATTGGATCTTGTCTGTTGGCATGTGCAAAAGCCACCAACAGGACATGACATTAACCAACACCGGGCTGAATGCTGTTTAGCTTTGACAGGGGTTTGTAACTCCATCTGCTCCTGCAGCCACGGTGGCCAGAAGCCAACTGAGGTTTTGACTCCCTGTTCTATTCTTACAACCAATTTGGTTGTTAAAACCGTTAAAGTGGCTGTTTTGTTTTCAGGGGAATGTTCTGTGGCCACTGGACAAAAAAAAAATTAGTTTCCAAGCCAACTGCCAAGAAAAGCTGCAATCAGATATGGACCTACATGGCTGATATCCAGTTATTCAGTTTGTCAGTCTCTACAGTTACAGGAATGGTATAAAAGGGATGATATGGATTTGGTATCGTAATATTGTCTTAATGTGTAGGACAGTGATACATGTGTAAATTGTTTAGGTATATACTGTATATTTTCCCCAAGCGTTTTCTCTAAAAACAAACATGGAAAGAGGGATTCAAAATGTTCAAATAAAAGGAATTCTCCAATCAGAGAGTATTTCTATGGCCGTCAAACAGCTGAAGAATAAAAACAGAAATCAGATGAGTCAATAATTGATACTTGTGTAGTCATGGATACTTACAGGGAGGTCTGTGAAGGCTACACCTAAAGGAAGACAGGACAGGACAAGTATTAATGTACTGTTATACATTAAGGAAAACTTTTTTTTTTTAAGTATCCATTAATATATCACATCATTTACAATGTAATAAATCCACATACATATCTATAAATACACATCATATCCACATCATATCCACCAACCTAAACTGATGCCATTTTTGGTGTAAAAGCAAGTGTTGTTGATGAGGTTAACGCAGCAGCCAATCACATCCCCCGTGGTGAATGTTGGGCCGTATGGTTGGCCAGTCCCAGAGGAGCAGAAGGAGTGGCCGTCGTCTCCATGGTAACCGTATGAGTGCTTGTCCCATCCTAAAAATAGGACAAGGATTAGGATTAATGTTTTACTTTATACTTGACCTCTTATGAAAAATGTGTTGTTAGTCAAACCCCTGGGACCAACATTGCTGCTGAAGGCTGATAAATACTGCGAACATCAAGTGGGAGCAGCTCAGTATAAACAGTTTGTGATTCCACTCGAGCATTTGAGGTGAAGTGATTTGCACTAGGTCACTCTTAACAGTGGCTTCTGCCAAAAAGAAGGGAGACAGTTACTCATTGACTTCTGATGCTCAGAATTTCCCATCTGACTTCAACTGCCTACAAGGTTACTCATGAAAATTCACACACACACACACACACACACACACACACACACACACACACACACACACACACACACACACACACACACACACACCCACACTTTCTCTTTGGCATGTGGTGCAGTGCCATGAATGACCGGCAGGAGGACCTGGTCTATGTAAAGAAACTGGTGAGTCACTGCCATCAGGAACAGCAGCACAGGAGGCTGAACCAGGGGAGTACAGAGGGAGAGGAGAGGATGTCATGATTTGCTCATTAAACTCCCTTCCTTCTTATTCCTGCTGGTACTGATGAACGTATAAGCAACTTGTACACATGAGAGTAGTATGGATCTGACATGTTCACACTGACCCATGAGTACTCAGTAGTTGTTACTACATTATAAATGACAGTCTACACCCATCTTTGAACTCGGCCTTCATTTAGACCTGTAAAGTTTCATGACTGTATCTTCCACGGTTGTGACACTACCATGGTGACAAAAGACAGACAGACATATAAACTTGCCAGAGTACTGAAACCACCCCTGTGGTAGCTCCTGCTACTGTCTGTCTCCAGGAACACACTTTGCCATGATGTCACACACACACAGACTAACAAGGTAAAAACAATAACAGCCAGGCTGTCAGTGGTGGAAGTAAGTATGTACTGTACAAATGTACAAATATGGTAGTGAAGAACAATTCTGAGTAGAGATTCCATTCTTTGTTGCTTTATACTTATACTTTAAAATTTTTGTTTTACATTTATTTGATTACTTTAGTTACTCGTAAAAATTCCGATAAAAACACAACAAATACATCAATCAAGTGCTTTACACAATAAAAACAACCCCCCTTCCCAATCCATCCACAAAGCAATAAACAAAATATAAATAAAAGACTAAAAATAGGGACTGAAGAAACACTCATAGATTTACAGTTAGGAAAACACCAGAGGCAGGATAAAAAAAAAAGTAAAATCACAATAGCAAAATAAAACAGTAACAGAACAGTGAAGTGTGTAAAAAGATAAAATACTGAAAGAGAGAAGATGTATTGAAGTGAATAAAACCAGAAATAAAAAGTAGATAAAAGGGATATATCAAGTAGTAAAGCAGTCTAAAATGTAGTAATATAGATAAATAAATACAGAAAATTCAAAACTAGACTAAAAATGTAAGTCTTGAGTTATGTATATATTTATATAAATAAAGAACAAATAAATGTGTAAACGTATAAATTATGCACTACCATACTACCATGGTAACAGCAAGTACAGTTTAAAATAAGTGAGGGTAAGGGTTGGGGTCTGGACAGCTGCTCATCCAACAGTCGACAGAGAACTTCCTCGAGTCCTCAGCAATACACCAAGTTAGAAATCCATCGGGTGAGCAGTTGTCGTCAAAATCGAAGGACACACAGACAGAGATTTCTCCATTTATTAGTAAGATGTAACATCTTTCTAACAGAGAAAACAAGACACACTTTAATAACTTCAGTCCAGTGAATCCAAACTGGCCGATTCATGTCTAGTAAAACGGATGAATGGATGGATCTTCAAAGAAATCAAATCACTGAGCGGACAACAAGGCAACAGCTTCTGAATTCTGCAACGGGATTCCTTTTACAGCAAGAGGAAACAACTACATCAGAGATTCACAATCCGTTATTTGGAGGGCCAGCCTGTGTCTTAAGTTCTACACTCATCGAGTTTTTGCGGGAAATTCCTCCTCCTGTGGCGAAGAGGATCTGAACCCGACAGGGCCGAGCTTCAGCTCGCTGCCGATCTGTCAGTGTCTCTCCTCAATCACAGCTTGTCTGTCGTTGCCAAAAAGCAAAGCGGGGTTAGTGAAAGTAGGTCGTGGGTGAGCCGAGATATTAGATGCGTACTTGTATATGTGTGTATGTGTAGTCTGTGAGCATTTTTAAAAAAAGTGTTAACCTTAACCAAATGTATGGGTTTGTAGCTGTTTGTGTTTATTTCAAGTGAATTGGTGCGTTTCTTTTAACTTGAGCGCTTACTGTTCTCGCGCTCTCCACACGTTCTTATACTTATACTGTGTGTGTGTGTGTGTGTTGAGGTATTAGATTAATCTGCTGACAGGGATATTGCCTCTAAAGCCAGGCTCACTGCTCCAACATGCTAATGAAATGGGCAGGCCTCCACGGCAGGATCAGACACAGAGGTCAGCAGTGGAGAACAATGTACTATTAAGGGACGCACATACATATATACACACACGCTCAAGTGTACGAGTTCACTGGCACATACGGCATGTGTGCAAATGGTCATAAAAGTGTGCCGCGCAAACACCACACGTTGACACACAGGAGAGTCAAACAAGTACACTCAGAGATGCAATCAGTCAGTCCAGGACACACACAGATAAATCCACAGAGTTCGGAACAAACACACACTGGCACACAAACACACTGAGTCAGTCAGAGTTAAGGCAATCAACAGTAATCTGTCTACCAGGGCTACGGACCATCTGTGGTGGAATCCTAGCAACTGAAAATATTTTCATAACTAATGTGTGAGCAGGTTTGGAAAACATGTCACACACAACACAACAGTGTTCCACACTGTTCCACTGTTTTTGTGTGACATTTGACACATGTGAATCAAGAAGAGAGGGGAATGAATGATCTTTGTGTGTGTGTGTGTGTGTGTGTGTGTGTGTGTGGATCTAGAGTCTGCTGAACTGGCTGCCCCAGTGTCCACAGCATTCCACAAACCTCGGTCACTGGACAGATCTTGACTGGTCAATAAGCAGGCCGAACGGCCCCAGACAGGCCTGGAAAGCCCACAATGTGATTGGTCAGAGCATTGCCATGGTCTGATTGGCTGGAGAGAAGCAGAGGGCTTTACTCGGGCTCTCGGCTGCTATATGGCTACTACGCTTTCCTCCTATGTCATCAGAGATTGCTGAACCATTCACAGATGTCATTGTGTGTGTGTGTGTGTGTGTGTGTGTGTGTGTGTGTGTGTGTGTGTGTGTGTGTGTGTGTGTGAGAATGGACATGGTGGACCAGGGCTTGAGGGCACATGAAGAAATATAGAAAGAAAGAACATTCACAGGGGAAAAGGGGAAGAAACTCTTCAAATGACACAACCATGTGACTGTCTGCATTACCATTTGTTCCATCAGAGTGTATGTCAAGTACACAATACACAATAAATGCTTAAGTGTCAGTAGACAAAGCCTTGTATGATTGTTGTCAAACTGGCTTGTTTTCTCCTTCTTAAATCTATAGAGCGGCGCCTTTGCTCTATGAATATTAACAGTGAACTCTGTGACTATATAGTCTGGATTCAACTTTATTCTTACATGTAAATAAATCCCAATCATGGGAAGGGGAAATGATGTATAAAATGACTGTGATATTATGAAAAGAAAGTAATGATGAAAGCTGCCCTGTGATTCACCATTCAACATGACTTTATTTATTTATCTTTGGGAATTAAGACTTTGGTTTAGTCTTTGGTTATTTCGTACTTGGTGGTAATGTTTTAAGCTGAATTCTAGAAAAAGTCTTCAAAATGTTCCATTAATTTTACACATCAAAGTCAGTTTAGTCATTGAGATGAGTACTATTCAGCATGTGAAAACAGTTTTATAATGTCATCTGTGGCTCAGGAGGAGATTTGTCATAGGAAAAAAACAACAACACTGATGATGTCACAGTGATGTCATCCAGGTTATGTCAGTTTGAGTGTGGAGGCTACAAATTTATATGAGAAAGACTAAGTTACACACTGGGTTATGAAGTCTGATATAAGTAGGCGTTTACCACACAGACTTTTTAATTAAAGACCCTATTGAATTGCATTATGGGAACTGTAGGATGATAGAATCAGCATCTTGGGGGCTCAAATGTATGTTAAATTTGGAGTAATGATTTTATATGTGGGTTTTATTCATAATGTGCACAAGCATTGATGCTAGTTACATACTATTCTGCTGACGGACAACAACAAATACAGAGAAGAAGAAGACCGTTGGCTACACTCAAACACAAGTGTAAAAAATATACCGTGTTTAAAATGTTACATAAATCTTTGCAAATTAAAGAGACAGTAAATGCATTCACATTTATCAGATCTCAGGTGTACACACAATGTATTTTGGTGAATAATACTATCAACATAAGTTTGTTTGTCTATAAGAAAACTCCATGGGGCACCTTTAATCCCAACTAGGGACTAAAATATATATAAATATATTAACTTTGACCATATTTTATATAAGTTAAAGACTAAATTGCTGGTGTCTGTTTTTAAACCAAGCAATATGTTTTGAATCGTTTTGTGCTTACTGCAACATAATTATATTCAGCTGTAAATATTCCAGTAGGTTTTATATATACTGAGTAAAAAAAACTGAGTACAATTTACACTAACAGGTTATTTTTGACATAGTTTATGTGGTGAAATTATAACAACACCCTTAGATATGTGGGAAATACTTTCACAAAAATACATTTGAACGTGTAAAATACTGAGCAATCCATCACCACAAAGTGAGAAGCAATATTTGTCTTAAGTTGGATCAGTCGGAGGTCAGATGCAAGCTCAAGCTCAAGTCAACTTCGTCTGTCACTGCTCAGTGACATGTCCTGACATGTTCTCTCTGCAGCTGTCAGACTGTTCAGACCAAATCCAGATAACCACATACAATTACTATAGCAATGCCACACGTCGTCATCTCCTCCAACTTTCTTCCCCAAATCTTAATCATAAATGTTGGCTCATTGCCAGCTACTTTCACTTATCCACAAAAACCCATTTCCTGTCACTTTCTTCATTCCTTTCATCTACCTTTATATCTTTCCTCCAGAATCTCCACACACGCATCCAAACTTATCATCCATTCAGAAAAATTCTCCCAATCAAGCTCCTAAAATATCTACAGCCTGAATGAAAACAATGACTTAGTGCTTATAATCAACCCTTTTCCAGTGTTCACATTGTTGATAAGAAATCTCCCTATTCTGTGATGTCAAGTCTAAAGTAAACCAACCACATTCACAGCATTATTAATGCTTGATTGTAATCTGAGCCAATGGGGTTGAAGGGCTGGAACCATGGGCCAATAAGTAATTAGAAATGTTAAGGGTCAGGGTGTTGGCCAGCCCCTCTAGGGTTGCTTAATTGTACTGGGCAGACTGTCCTGTGTGTAACCAAAATTGAACAAAAGAGGAAAGCGCTGCAGGATGTTGTTCTTCTCAGCTTGCCAAAGCTGCTGGTCCGATCTGCTAAGTGGCTGAAATTCTGGCTCCAGACCAGGGATCCAATGCTATTGCTGGATGTTGGCGTGATGAAGTACTCGCCATACACACTGTTCATGTTGAGTAACCTTGGGAATCCTCATTTCACCCAATCTCGCAGATTGTTCCAGCCACAGACTCATGTTTTTGTTCTGCCATCTTTGCATCAATAAATTCTGACATCCACCCGCCCATTGTAACATCCTTAAATTAATATCACCATCGATCTATTAAACAAATGTCTATCTGTCCATCCCCCCCAACATATCATTCACATGTTACTCACCAGGCAGCCTGTTCATGTTGACTCCCTGGGCAGACAGGCCGATGCCCATGTACCTATACACATGAGAAGAAAGATTCAAACTTCAGTAGATTTTATACATTACATAGCATGCACCCACATTTAAACATATCTGTAATCATTAAAGAGTATCAGCTCCCTCTGATCCTCAGTAATTTCGGTGTTTTGGTCTTGTCTCAGGTTAACTTTGAAGAATATTCAGATAAAGCTCTGGATCAAAGTTTGATGTGTGTCAGGCAGAGGTAACTTTGAACACATCGTCTTTGATCTCCTTTCATATCCCAAATGTGAAAACTAGTTATTGCAGAGTGAACTGCCTCCGAGGTCGAAACTAAAAGTGGCAGGGAGAGTTGAAGCTGAGGGGTCAACACTGACATCATAAGTGTGTCACACCGGGGTTAGCGGTGGGCCTGCATCCTTTTCATGTAAGCAAGCTTATGAAAGCTACAGTAAAACAAAGCTCTTTGCTCAATTGAACAAGTCATCAATACTGTCAGTTGAAAACATCTGGCGTCGTCTCAGCTCATTTTGACACATGCTGATGTCATCACCCAAATCCCAGCAGTAAATCTGTGGTCTGAGATGAATGGGTTGCCTTATTCACAAGTTCCCTGCTTTCTACTCAATGGCATCTGGGATGTAAGAGGAGGAAGAGACACTGGTATCACAGCAACCAAGGCTGTGGACTGGAAGATGTTTGGAGTTCTATTTCTGTACCAAAGTAGTGAACCAACCAGGACACAATCTACCATGCCTAGAGCCATACCACCAGCATGGCTTAAAATGTCTGAATTATGAAATTGATACAACCAACACTTAAGTATAACAACAACAACAACAACAACAACAACAACAACAACAACAGAACTCTCTATTCTTTGTATCCTATTACAATAATTGTTCCTTTGACCAGTTTTCGAAATGAAACATATGCTGAAAGAGCCTGTCTTAAATCCTCCTGTCTTTGCTTTCCCAGATTAAAAGGTACATTAGGATGTTCATCGGACAGGTCTGAGTCATGAACCTGGCTTTCAATCAAAGGCAGCTACCAGCGTGGTTGATATAAACAACGTCATAACAACAGCAATAGCAATTTTTTTTCCTCACCCACTTGCTGGAAGAAAGTTTTTCCATAGACAGTTTATCAATGACTGTTCCACTAATATAATTAACATGCTGACCTGTCCCTGTGACATGGGCCAAGTTAGTCAAATTAAAATACAACTCAAAGCAATAAGGTTTTAACATAAAATGTCCATTTACATATGGAGTCAAACACTACACTGAAGCGAAACAGGGTTCATTATGTTTTGTTGGTCTGGAACAGAAGAGGTGGCAATAAACCTAAACTTCAAAATGTGAGAGAACGTTTTAGATTGACCAACAAAATACAAATCAACAGTGAGTATTAAATGGTGATTTTTCATTGAAATCTTTTTTTATTGTTTTTAGATTTTTTTATTTTTTTTTATTCCATTTTCCGAGTAGATGCTTGTTAGCCTAGTTACCTAACGAACTTGACAAAACTTGACAGCATGATGGATCCTACCAAATGCTGCATCTTTTGGATCAATTCAAATAACTATGGCTGATATAATCTGACATAATCAGCACTATGTGGCCAAAAGGAGAACCAGTCATCACTGCCAGGAAAACATTTTCCTGAAGCTTAGACACCGTTTCCCCAAAAATATCCAAAAACAGTTTTATCTTCTTTAAACAATATATATATTTTTTTTATTTATAACTATGAAACACTAAGCAACTATGCAGGCCATAGTATTGAGACTTTTTTTTTGTTTTTGGAAATCAGAGTTGTATTTGGATTTACTTTGAGTGTCAGTTTATTGCCCAGTCTCAGCGTTACACCTTAGAAATACACTCACACACATTATTATAGTGGAATGTCAGCAGTATTTCCTGACATTCCGCTTCCATCTGCACTGTAACAATGAAAGGAATTGTAATTGTGTGATGTTTCTGTATGTCGTTACCTCATGCTGCAACTTAAATATGAATTCAACATGTTGTGATGTTCTGCAGCTGGTCCAGTGAACCACACATTTCCTCCTGTGACCACACTGCTGTTGGGGTTTCAACTCAAGCAGCCAAGTTGTGTTTGGAGGACTTTCTTATTTACAGTTAAGATAGTAGTTGCACACAGACACTCCCACATAGCAGTTGTCTTTTACACCACCATTTAGTTCTGTCTCACAATGAGCTGCTCAACTGGAACTTGGGAGTGTTAACAGTTGATTGTGTAACCTGAGACTTTTACTGGGGAGGATGGAGGAGAGTTTTGGTTCAAATGCAAAGTACAGGTCAAACGGTGAGGTTGGAAAGCCAGGAATCTAAACACCTGCCAAAGTAATAATAGTGTCACTGGTTCTGATCAACAACCCCAACAATCCCAGCAGATGCTTTAGCTAAGGACCAGTAATGTGCCTTACTTACTACTGTATGTCTTGCTGTATTGCAAGTGACAAGCTATCCTTATTCATTTTCTACACCATTAATATTTGATATTTTTTTAAACCAAAGGTTGATGACACTGGTCAGCAAAGCAGCAGTCTGGGAAAGTCACATTTAGATCCTTCAAGACAAAAATGTCAATATAAGTAAATCAGGACTGCAGTGAAGGAATCACCTCACTGTTGAATTCTGTTTAAAGCTAATTTTGCTACTTTTGGCAACAACTTCAGGAGCAGAGCCTGATGACACTATTCTGGGTGCCATCTTGGAGTAAACAATGCCTGGATTGGTTTAATCCTGGAGAAATAGTTAGTACTCAGTGTATTCTGGTCAATATATCAGCACAAGTATTATTATTATTATTATTATTATATACTAAAATTGTGAAAGTAAATGTGGACAAGAACTTTTTTGTGCTTGCAAAATAAAGGTATTTTAATTTGACAACAAATAAAATTTTCTGATAGGCTATTAGTATAAAACGACGCATGGTCAAAGAGGTTATTCTGCATGGCATCTCTGTTAGATGTTAGATGTCCTTTCTGATGAAGATGTGTGACGTCATTTTCATGTTCTGGGTCAAATGTGACATTCAGATGAATATGGTGCAGCTAAGATGAAGCTTTTGATTTTACAGCTGCAGAGAAGCTCGACAGTCAGGTTTTGCCCCTCAGATTGGACGAGTCACGGCTTGTTTGTAAAGCTGCCAGTTTTAGGTTGTAACGTCCCTATTTTCACTCACACAGCAGATAAACAAAAGTTTAAATCACTACCAGCGTTGGTTCCACTCTCTCTGTCACTGAAACATTTGTAGAGCACTACAGCTGATGCCGATATTGGCAACAAGATGCTAATGGAGGTCATGAGTGACATCTTTGGAGGCACTGTTGTATTTGGCGAGTGATATAAAGATTGCTGTTTATGCAGACTCAAGGTGAGGGAAATGCTGCTTAAGCACGTTTACAAATTTGCAACCCACCAAAGTGACCCAGAAATGTCTGACCCTAAAAGACCAATCCCAAGAAACAAAGATGAGTAAAGCTATTCTACTATACTATATATATACACATTATGGAGGAAAATACAATAATAACAGAACTACAGGCATAGTCACCAACCTAAGGCCTAAGATTGAAAACATTAGACTACACATGAAATAATCATTTGTATTTGTGCTGACACTTTCTTTATAAACTGCTATGATGCTGTAATACATGGAAACATGAATTGTCATGGTTACGGCTGTGCCTCCAATTTATAGCTTGTGTTTCTAGTATTTCCCTTTGCCCTGTGCCTCCTGAGCTCCCCTGTCTGTCTGTCTCTCTCTCTCTCTGTATGTGTGTGTGCTGTGGGCGTGGTGCTCCTCTACCTCTCTTGGCTCCCTGCTTGCTGATCAGCCTGCACACCTGCACACCATTTACTCATCAGCTCTGGAGTATACAATCAACTGCAGTTCTCCATCCACTCATCCCCAGATCTCTGTTTCAGGCAGTGTGGTAGATCACGTTCTCAGGCCACTTAGAACTGTGCATCCTAAGCTTTGACTCTTGTGTTGTTTTGATCACTGAACTAATCCTCGTCTCCGGGTGCCACAGGATCATAACAAGCCTGCCTGCCCATCAGTCATCCATCCACGCTAACACAACCCTGCCTTCATCCCCACTCTGCCCTGCTTCACCAGCTTCCTTCAGCCCTCTGCCTTTTCCTACCATAATCCTCACCTCCATCCACCTTCAGCAGACAATAAACCTTTTCTTATTCATGCTAATTCTGAGTCCATATCCTGCGTTTGATTGGTTATATACCTATCAATAATCATAATGCCTACTGTAGGTATGAGGAAATCTGTGCTGCCACAAACATGCTTGCTAGAAACTGTTGGATTTTGCACAGTAACAGCACACTAATGTTAGCATGTTAACATATTAGTCCAGTGTGTTAACATGATAATATCGAGCATGTAATGTTGAGCATATCAGCACATTAACATGCATACCATGAGCATTATAAATGTCAACATGTTAATGTTTAGCATGTTGACATTTTTCATTTTAACTGACATTTAGCATATTAGCATTCGTCAACCCTCATGGCAATCCTCCCAGTAATTGTCAAGGCCAAACAAACAACCTACTATGCATCCCTAAAGCCTGTGTTTAGTTTTAAACAGAGATAAATTAACTTAAGGAAAATTTCTGCTAACTGAGTAGCAGTAGTTACTAGTATTTTTTTTCTTTGATATCCAATAATAAGAATGTTTTCTTGTCTTCAGATTGGACAGATTCGAGTCACAGCTGTACTTTATCATCTCTTGTCAGAGCTGCTACTATGCACATTTAACTCCCCTAGAAATCAGTGTGTGAACACATAAAACCTTATTGACAAGAACTTTGTTCTCATGAGATTGTCTCTTTTGATAATGTTCTCAGAAAACTGCTGATGCAGTCCAGTCATCCAAGAACCTGAACATGAAGCTGACACATAATACAGACAAAGCAAAGCTAATAGCAGGAACACTGCAAGTTGATGCAGTTTTAATTTTCTTTTTGGGCACAGTGACAATGTTATGAGAGAAATACTGACTGATCCAAAGCTAGAAAGGGTTTCCCTTAAATCATAGCACACATGCAGGGAAGCTTGTCCACAGTTGTATCGGCTTACCCATCTCGACCTTTGCTGACAATCTTGACTTCAAAGTAGTAGATCCCACAGGCAGCGGGGATTGGGTGTGTGGCTCGCACTGATGCTGCGTCCTTGTGGTTCTTGCCGTGACCTGCAAGAGGGGAGATACAAGGTGATGAAAACTGTATACAATATCCAATTTAATGTAAGGATAAAGCCTTCTCTGTAGGTACTTAGCATCAACAAAGCATTTTTCACACAGCTCGAAAATGCACCGTAAAGCTCTGAGATGCCTTTCAGTTCCATTGAAAAGAGCTAGGCCCACATATCCGTAACATTAGCCTACCACTTCCATTATTATTTAACCAGTAAATGGAGCTTTAGAATAACATTGGGCCTGTATTTGACTACTGATACTCTACAATACCAAAGCTGGTAGAGCAGACAGACTGGTTCACCGAAAAGTGTTTGGTTTGTGACTAAACTTCATTCCCAAACTAGCAGAGGCCAAGTCAACTGTAGTTTTATTTGTTTATAATAGAAACCAACAAGGTGGTAAGCAGGGCTGGGTAGTTAACAGAAAAAGTATCAAAGCCAACATTTAGAACATCTCACTGACCTAATCTTGTTTATGTCGGTTAATTCAGTTAATACTTTTCCCTTAAAAATACTACTTCATGTTCAGTCACATGACTCAACCCCATCCAACTAACGTTAATCTGCGTTCACTCAAAGCAAAGCTGGTGATATGGACGACACAAACGCAAACACTGAGCCTCAACTCGAGCATCTTAAAAGGATGTCATGCCCGTTGTTTGGGCACATTTGGGCTTCAGTGGGGATGGCACTAGACAAAAAGAAGTCAAATGAAAACACCACAGAAAAACAATTTCAGTGACCAAAAGTAGCACCACCAATTTGTTTAATCACGAACACAATCACATTGCCGAATATGAATGGCTCAAAAAAAGAGAGACACCGATAAGCGGCAAAGTAATCGTTCATTAACTGTAATCAAGGTAAAAGTTTGAAATAATCGTGATATTGATTTGAAGTAATATCGACCAGCCTTAGTGTCAAGTGTCTTCACAATGGTAGAGTGATTGGCTCTAATGGCAATGCAACAAGTCTAACTGCAGATTTAAACTGCAGACCAAAAAAACATTCATCCTCAGATGTGGCAGCGTAAGATTTAAAAATGAAGCTCCCTGCGCCTCGATAAATTATCCACAATTTATTTGGAGTAAAGTGCTGCCACAACTGTAAAAGCGTAAAGCTGCATTAACTAAAATTAAGTTTCATCATGTCTATGACGGTTTGTGCAAAATGCCTGTGTACATCCCAAAATGTATGACTGCAGAGAATAAAAAAAAACATTCATCCTCAGATGTGGCAGTTTAAGATTTCAGAAATGAAAGCTCCCTCAATCAATACCTTTCCTAAAAACTTATATATTGAATTTTATGTATTTTCTACATTTTCAAAACTCTAAGTGCCAAAATTTAACCTATGAACAAATTCTGAGACATAAATATGATGCCCACAGACTCCTACTACACACAGACTACCTATTGATCAACTCCAAACTCTACAGAACTGAAGCTGCCAAGCTTTTAACCAGAACCAAGAGACGTGATCACATGACTCCTGTTTTAGCCTCTTTACACAGGCTCCCAGTATGTTTTAGAATTGATTTTAGGATCTTACTGATTACTTTTAAGGTTCTTCATGGCCTCTCTTTGCTTTATCTCTGACCTCTTAGTACTTTACGCGTACCTTGGTACATACAGTACTTTGAGATCCTCAGGCAGAGGTCTTTTATCTGTTCCAGAAGCCCGGCAGAAGGGGCCAGCGTTTGCAGTCAGGGCCCTGAGGCACTAGAATGATCTGCCCCAGGAAATCAGGTCAGCTGACTCAGTAGTTGAAGAAGTCTCTTCTTAAAACATAATCGTAGATCCTTTCCTGATTTTACTTAATTTTCTCTTAACTGTATTTTCACTTCTTGTCTTTTCCCTTCTTTCACTTCCACTTCTTGTATTTTCCTGCACTGAATTAGTTTTTTTATTGTTATCTCTTTTCTTTTTAAACCAAAAGGTTATATGACTTGTCTGCTATATTTCACTGCCTTGTGAAGCACCCTGTAATTTGAATTTTAAAAAGTGATCTATAAATAAAGACTGTATTATACTCCTTCATCTGAGTATGCCAAAAATGGCAAATCTGGTGTATGGGTAGGGATATAAAACCAGCTGTCCTCTGTACAAGCCATAGCATTGCATTGATGAGCGGCCACTTTTCAGTCGTGTGACATTATCATGTTAGGGCTGGGACTTTACTGATCTACTGTACTTTCATCAGCTTTTATTTTTTTAATCCTACATTTCCCCTCAAGGCTGTGTTTGATGAGCAAGTTCATCTCTTGTAGCACTTAATTTTCCAAGACATCTTGTCAATCCACATATCCGATCAATCATATCTAACTGTCACTTAATGTACTGGAACCTATGATGAAATTTAGTGATCACTCAGGCAGATGAAGCTCAAATTCCTTCAAACAATCAATACTCTGGTAACATGTCTTTACTATGATAAGATTAAAAATACATAGATTTTTGTGTTTATGTGTGTTTAAAGATAACACACTCTATACACAGTGTGTATTGTAAAGATGTAAACAACAGGGTCACAGGGCTCACGTATTGTGTCTGGACCAATTCGATTCAAGCACAACACTCATTACTGTCTGTCATTCTATATTCAGATGGCTGCTTATGCAATCCCTCGGGTCCTGAGAGAGAATCTGTGTTCAGTAGTGTGTTGTATAACTGTAATTTAGCCTCTACAGTTAGCATGTGTATCTGTTACATGCGATCACACCACTGGGTTCACTTGTCGTGATACATGACAAGTCATTGTGAGCTCTGTTGGTATGTGTGTGTATCCTGATGTATGAAATGTAGAAAGGCTATAACATTAAACGCAGCAGCTGGCAGTCAGCGGACACATCAAGGCTCATGTTGTTTTTGTGTGTGGCAGAGTGTGGAAGCTCTGGCCACTAACATACTACTGTGATCAGGATACACTGTATAATAATCATCAAAAAGGCTAGTTGACTGAAACTGAGCTTTGTGATCTGGTCTATCATTGACTGCATTTTTTAATTGTATGTAACATTTATGCTTGCAGTGATTTTCAAGTTCATGAACTCATCATCACACCATGTACACACAAAGGTTTTTTTCATGCAAATATTCCCTGATGTTATTATGACTTTGATATTGAATTAAAGAACTTTGGAGTTTGCAAGGCATTGTTAACACACAAAACATACACATAAACATGTGCATCAATGTCATCTCTCAAATATATGAGGTGTGTTATTACATGTTATTTTCCTATGACCAGCATGCCTGTGCATGTGTGTGTTGCATGTGTGTGTTGCATGTGTGTGTTGCGATTGTCTGGTCCAATGGTTGCAACAGCATCCATGTCATCTATTTTTAGCTTCTCCTCGTGAAAACAAGTTGTCAGTAGGCCAACAGGTCTCTTTACAACTGCATAGATGGGTAGGAGAAATGGCTACTACGTTTAACAACCACCCCCCACCAACCCCTAAATGACACTCCTAAATTAGATAGAATTTGCATTCGTACAATGTTCTTGTAAACAAGGACACAATGGATTTTGCACATTACTAGATGATTATGAGAGACTGTGTCATGGTGTAACAGTCATTCACCCTTATCTACAGCAACAGCTATTGCTTCACTTGGACTACAAATTGTAACTTGCACCTAAAAATATCAGCAAGTTATTTAACTAAAATACTGAGACAAAACTGTAGTCTGAGAAACAGCACTGGTGCTGCGGTGTCACACACTTCAGCTGTTATGTGACTTCAAACTAGAGGTCAGGGATCAAAGGTCAATGTCCTGTTCCTCTTACCCCACAGCACAGTCTTTAATGTGCTTGCTGGATAACCAGCAGTCCCACTTCAGGTTCTATCATTGGCTGCAAGCAGGAGAAAGTACAAAATCTATCAGTTCGATGACAGAAAGTACAACAAAGGCCTCAGCACCACAATGCCCTCTGCCTCGTCCCGTCAACAGCAGCAGCAGCAAAACAGTGGATAGGGCTACGTTGTGCATGAAGAAAGGGTGAAGATCCATGGAGATCCTGGAAGAATTAGAGGACACAACTATGGTGGCTATGAGCTATGTATGGCACAGAAAATCATTTAAATGGCTTGAAGAGGAGATATTGAATATTGGACACCGTAGAGGTCACTGGTGCTGAGATCTATGATGCCACTGTTCCATCAGAATCACCACCATTCAAACAGTTTTAGTTGAATTTTTTAACATGACATCTTCCTCACACTCATGTCTCAGTCCTTGCATTGATCAAGGTGTCAAACTTTAGCTAAAGCGAACAAAAGATGACAAGCCCTTGTTCTGATTGCCACTGGCCTGCAGTGTGAGGCTCTGTATTGCCTGTAAGTTTGTTCTAGGAAAGGCCCTTTTTTCTCAGCGGTGTGTCATGTCACAGCATAAGAAGTACAGGTGTAAAGAATAAAATTCATAACAGTTCCAATTCCATTTAGTTGCTTCAGTTTCAGGGTCCTGGTACTGGCGCACTGTGACACTGTCATGTCTTACTTAACACTTGAATAGAACAGAGCCATTGTAATGTTAATGATAATCTGTGCTTTTCCTACTATGATAAATCCAAATGTCTGCTGTGAAAAAAGGCCAATTGTTTGGTCATTAAATGCCGTAAGCCCCTCAAACAAAAATGAAAAGTACTGAGTTACTACAACCAACAAATAATCCACATTAAGAAAATAATTCTGCCCAATACTGGCTTCACAGACAGATTATACTCTACTCCAACACCTAAACACTGTACAGATGTAATGGCCTCACCCTAGTAGAGCAAACACTGAAGTAGTGCAAACACTGAATCCCTTTACATACCACGAGGACCTTTAAATGTTGATTGGCCCTTCTTAAAAAAAACTTTCTACTGACTCAAGAGAGAGCAAGGGGATTTGATCTCAGAGACATTTCACATCTATTACATAAATAAATGATTATGTTTGGAATTAAACATACTCAGACAGGACCAGGTGCCAATTCAGCAGCTGGTGTCAAACAAAGACATTAGCCTCTGAATATCATCACACTCAACATTTCAAGTACAGTGTTTGATGGACTTGGACTGGTCCAAGGTGTCCTGAAGGGGCAGCTCTGGGATTATGAACCATTGGGGCAGTTACTATGTGCAATTAGGTCCTTCTATAACTGGACCAAAAACTTTGTCTTCATCCTTGGCACTTTGTCAGACTTTCTCAATAGATGGACTCCACTGAGGTTGTGCTTTGTCATTGATTCAGTTTGTGATTTTCAAGGACAGAATTTTAAGGCACAGCAAAGGATTGGAGGATGTCCAGTCCTCTTTGGTGACCTTAAGATTGCATGTCATATTTTTGCAGATGATGTATTTCTATTAGCTTTGTCAGGCTGTGACCTACATCACTTTTGGGATAAGGGACAGGACCTCGTGGTTCCTGTCAGAAGAAGGTAAATTACAGCACAATGGAATTTGAGTAAAGTGCTGCCACGACTGCAAAAGTTTAAAACTGAATCAACTGAAATTAAGTTCCATCATGTCTATGAGGGTTTGTGCAAACTGCCTGTGTACATCCCAAAATTTATAACTGCAGAGACTCCACATCATCACAATCCACATCTATTGTTCTGCCCAATACTGGCTTCACTAAGACAGGTTCTGCTGTCTAAGTGGAGTTGTTGACAACTTTATCTTAGTTGTTAAAGAAGCATCTTTTGTTTTTAAAATACTTTTAATAAGAAGCATTTTCCAACTTTTGACTCAAAAATGTTTTATAAATAAATCTGTACTAACTTAATCAGTAGATATATATGGATAGATGGATGATCATTATCAAAAGTGACAGACCTGGCAGATTTAATAACAGATTTACAGTATGTTTCTCCAACATAAATCCTCAGGAAACTTATTTGGATTTTCATTCATGCTCTTTCATGAGTTATTTGTTTTTGATGCTCACAAAGTCCTCAATAATGTTAGTCATCCTGGAGGACAATCAAAAGATGCAACGGATGCTAGACAATCTATAACAGCACAAACAACACTACAGGGTATGCTGCATAAAGAATGTTTTCCTCCCTATATATAGCCCTACCTGTCAAGCAGCTGTATCTGTCTTCCCATTTATCGATCCTAAAGGCCTATTAAAAGACCAATGAAATCATCTCTGCATCAGAATAAAGCAGAAGATTCCTTAAATGACCTGAATTCTGAGGTTTTAGTAAGAAAATGACATCACTCAACTGGTGTATTCATAGACACTATGTCAAAATATTTGATTATGTGTTGCAGTGTTTATTTATACATCTACCTGTTTAGACTTGGTAGATTAATATGTGGCTGTGTACAACAGGATTAGGTAGACACTGTGTGGCCTTGAACAGAGAAAATTGGCACACTGGTCAAAATAGCATCCAAACCCCAAGGGTGAAGGAACAGAGCGGGAGCTAGAACAACCAGGAGCAGAAAATTGTCCTACACACTACAGAATAGACCTACTTATATTGTCATCCCTGAACAATTGTGCAGTGTCACTTAATCTGTGCCATTTTTGTAGACATAAAGACTCAATGCTCTACATAAACTCAACATGAGATGGCATGTCTTATCTTAAGACATATATGGGGCCATTAATCAATTTGTGCCAATCTCACAGCTGTGACAAGTGCATAGGTATTTCTAGACAGAATGCAAGGATCTCAATAACACTGATTAAAATGTTAGGTAAGATGGAACAACCTTTGCCATGACTCTATTTTGTCACACAGAAAGAAATCAACATGGAGCACAATATCCACAAAAATATGCTTTATGTACATATACATCTCTAAAAGCAGAGTGTATGGGCTACCAAATTAAACCATTGTTCATTATCACCACCATTATCCTAATCAGTTATGCATTAAATCTGTGTGTTATATCAGGCTATCTGCCAGTGAGTCTCGATTTAAACAAATAATAGAGCTTCCCCGTTATTCACAAAGAGCAGGACCATTACTACGTATGTGCCAAATAAGCCTTTCAAAATGGGTTACACAGCCTGCCTGTATCCTCTCATCCTCTGCATGTTTCACTGATGTAAACAGCCAACAGGCCCCAAAGTGGCCTTGTAATGCCTCTGTGGAGATTTTTCATAGCCTGAGATGCTGGACTAGCTTGCCTGCGGGGCTGTCCTGACGTGTCGCCTGACGAAAAATAACTGAACAGGACTTCACACAGATGTCACTTTGTTTTGATTTAGGGAGCTGGATGCTAAAATAATCCATCTGACAGGACTTGTATACCATAGTGACAGTTTCTAGCCAACTGAATAAGTAACTGACTGCGCAGTCTGATGAGCAAAGTTGCTGTTATTGTGAAATTGCCAGAGTCTTCCGATACTAGAGATTTATTAAGATCGGTACATCTGGCCTAATGCAATGCGCAGAGGCCTCCTCACTCACAGCAGCTGTTGAAAACAAGCTGGCTGCCTGCTGGAGGTTGGACATGAGACTGTTGTTGTGCTCAGGGCACATACGGATCTGAATGGAGCTGGACCGGTTGCTTCCAGACTGGAAAAAATGATTTACGAATTCTGGAAAAGACTTCTAGAACACTGCCACTGAAATCACGCGAGAAAACACAACAATGCCATTTTTATTCTATTTTGGTGCTTGCTGTGGTGAAAAACTAAACAACTGCAGCGTTACACTCAGCACTACATTGTAAATGGTTAACAAGTTTGGCTTGTGTTCGTCTTCAAGCCAGCTTATCACAGTTTTCAATACAATATGAGTCACAAGGAACAGCTAGGTTAGCTAACGTTAGCTTGTTAGCCACACGGCTAACTACTGTACTTGCTTAAGAGATAGCTTGCTGTTAGCTTGCTCTTGTTTGTTAAATACCATTAGTTAGCTTATTGGCAAACCCATGTCTGCGTCGTTATTGCTGCCAATGTCCTATTCCAGTACAAACTAGGTAGCACGTCAGATGCACAGTCAGTTTACTCAAAACAAATAAACGGTAACGGTCATAAACGGTAAATAAACAAAAGGGAGCCGTGCTGTTGAAGGTGAATTTCTGTGTGGTGGTAATAAGACCAACTGTCAGGGTTAGCGAGTTCACTGTCACTCATTTAGGCATTCCTCTGCTCATTTGTGCAACAAAGCAAGGTTATAGGAGAGGAGAAGCAGCTCAGACTAGATTTACCAGGACTGCACACACACATACACAGTCAACATAATCGCATACCGTGTGTGTGTGTGCGAGTGTGTGTTGTGTGTGCGTGTGTGCGACTGAAAAAGAGACCCCCCCCTCCCCGTAACAACAGTGACAGATTTGAGCTGAGACCCTCTGATGCTGTGACTGCTTGTTCATACCCATAAGGTCTGACCCAGCTTTCTAACCTTTATAATGGACCCGCAGGTTGTTCTGTGACAGCCCGATATAGCTGTATTTATCCTTGGGGCTCCAGGATCGGGGTAAAGGGGTCTCGTCCTCGTTCACAGCCGGGTAGAGTCGTTTCAGCCGCTCGTTCAGCTCGTGTTCCTGGTAATTAAAAGCAGGATCCCCTAACGGCAGGCTTCCCGCTCCAAGCTCTGCCATTTTTGCCTCTGTTTTGTATCTTATTCTTCGTTTCTTTCTATCCAAAGCCCAGTGTCAGTCCGCTGGAGCTGTAGGCTGAGAGTGAGAGGGACTGAGGGGAGAAAATAGCAGCGGTGTGACATCCACGGATAAGCAGCAGAATGTACTGTAGGCTGGAACAGTGCCGTGTGGGTACTGTAGTTCAGCTGCACGCTCGCTTTTATGCTAATGCCTCTAGAAATGACTACACAACTCCACTGCGATGACCCTGGTTTAGGGCATCCACTGAGAAAGATGGCTAGGAAATGTAGTTTTTCCAGCTGTTAAATTTATAGACAGTGTTATTTATTTGATTTTATTATTTTTTCTAACATTATATAATTTAATCTCTTGTTTTATCCATACGTGTCACATGCACGAGAGAAAGTGAAACATACATATCTGATTAAAATGAATTGACAGGCTTATTATCCCCATTATTTCCAGAACGAAATGTGTGATATTTGCAAACGGTGCCTATTTCTAGAGACACAGTCTCTATTCAAACAATTGTTTAGCATTTGGTGTTTTTCTCACCTTCTGTTCTACTAGTTTCATATTACATTGTAATTCCTGTAAGTTGCAGTTTTTGTGTGATATTTATAAAGTAGGATAGCCGTTTGATTGTGTATTATCATATATTTGTTATTGTTCCTACTCAGAGTTAAGGGTTTATACATAATTAAAATAGATTACTAACTAACCATAACTAAATTAAAAAAAAACTATACTTTCCCGTGGTTAAAGAGTGACTATTTTCTTTTTAAGAAGAAAGTTTTCATCTTACACATTTTGAAAACTAGTTAGGCGAGCCGCGGTCCACTCTGTGGGTCTTGTTGCGTCGTCATCGTTACCATGGAAACCCTGCTACAATGCTGAGACCTGTGATGCCAAACCCAACTTAAAAAAGAGCAACAGCTTGTTATGTTATTATTTATCTTTCATATAATCGCCGGAGATGTCACCACACAAAGATATTAAATTCCCACCTTTAACGCCGTCACGAAGACAAAGGCAAGTGATAAAGCGAATGCTATCGAAAATATTGTAACCATTGTATTATTATAAGTATCCTACATATAGTGGTTAGCATAACGAGCTAGTTAAATTACAATGATCAACCTAAGTAGTTCTGTTCTTGTTTATTTTAGGCTTACATATGACCAGAGTGTTCAAAATGACACTATCCAGACGTCAAAGGAAGGACAAGAAGGAGAAAGTGCAGTCCAGCCATCTGCAGCGAGACAAGCAAACCAGCAACAGGTTCATCAAGCCTGTGATGATTTCATGGTAAGTTTACTTTATGTTACTGTATGTCCCCCCTTAGTGGTTGGCTTTTCCACTGTCAAAACAAAGTTGAGCACTGCTTTTGCCTTGTGTGTGTGTGTGTGTGTGTGTGTGTGTGTGTTAAACTGTGCCCTGTTAGTTGCGCTCAGCAGGAAGTAGTTACATTTATGCAGGCCTGGGGAGAAAACCCCAACTGCTGGTGCACCTGGAGAGATATGTGAACAAGGAGCTAAATAACATCAGTCCCCATGAGCCAAAATTCCAAGAACTGAAGCTACAGGTGCTGTTGTTTAATTTCACAATAAAACCAGAAAAAAGCACCATACCTACTGTATATCCATGTTTGGACATTTTGTTTGTTTGTTTTTAATACACACCTTCATCTGCTTTGGCCACAGGTCTACCGTGGTGTCTTTGGTCATTTCATCAAAGAGTTCAAAACCTACCAACCCCTTCTCTCTGCCATCAAAAAGGAATATGAAAACACTTTAGGTCAGACCCTCAAAGAAATGCCCCTGTTTTTGTTGGTTTTTTGTTTTTTTAAATAAAGTTGTAAACAACAGAATCTAGTTTGCTACAATCTAAATTGCACAGATAAAAACCTAAAACATTGTAAAACTAGAGCTGTTAAACTAATAATATGAGGACGCAGTCAGAAACAGGTTAAATAGTTGTCTAATTTGTTATTTTAATAATTGAAAAATATTGAAAATTTTTTAATCTGCTTCAAAATACAAAGTGAAAGACGATCATGGGAAACATTTTTCATTTAAAATGCAGTAGTTCTTGAGAAAATTGCAAAAAAAAAACATTTTTAAAAAACAGCAGTCTGGCCATTTTAAGATTCAAGTTTGACTAAATTCCATTGAAATTTATAAAAAACTTTTTGATATATCTTGCATTTAATAGACAAACAAACAACTAGGAAAAACATAGTCTTGCAGAGGTTAACAGACTTAATCATAAGATTAAACTTGAATTTAACTTAGCAAGTAAGGTGATTACATACAACATATAACCAAAATTTCTAATAGTGTTTTTATTAGTGATCAATCTATAATGTTTTTATTCAGTTATTCCATAGTGCTTATTTTGACCCTCAAGGATTCGATTTACAATTATACTGAATGAGAAAAATAAAACAGATCTTTGAGTAGGAGAAGCTTAAAGGACTTAGTAAATCACCTTTCAGAAATGTAATAGATAATCATTTCATCCCTATAGTTTAATAATAGATGTTTTATTATGCATTATACATATGTTCAGCATATCAGCAGGATCAAATCCGAGAACTGGAACCACTGCGATCCCATCTGAGGCTGGTGACAGAGGAATGTGACAGGAAGATTCAAGCTCTCTGGGGAGTGGAGCAAGCTGAGATTGGAGCCTTGAAAAGGGAGAAGCAGCAACTGCAGAAGGCCATTGAGGCCATGAGGGAAAAAGAAAAGGCCATGCAGGCAGTGGTACATGACATACTTATAAAGTGGTGTTCTAACCACTATTTATAATTTACTTAACTATTAACTTAGTGTGATTAATTCCCATATGGATTCCAGTTTTTCCAATATTTATTTTATGTGCTGTCCTGATCTTATACATGTGTATGAAAAATGTTGATCAGTGTTAGAAATCCCTTTATTCGAGCATGTTTTGTTTGAAGTTCAGTTCAGATCAACCATAAGGTTGGTGGTAGATTATCATTGTCTTGTGTCAGTCACCCCACTTTCTTCCATTCATCTCCAGGTAGAACGCCTGCAGTATGAACTGTCCAACCAGTATCTGCAGTACCGAGAGGAGCGTGACGCTCGCAAGTTGTTGATCTGGCAGCTCAGTGACCTAACAAGAGCTTCTGTGAAGGAAGGGCACCCTGCAGATGAAATCTTAGGTGAACCCAAGCAGGAAATCACATCATTGGTCATTTGTGTTTTCTTCTGTACACCCCTTTAGAACCTTGCTCACTGCATCAAAATTGAATGATAGCTTTTACATTAGTAATTTATCAATAAGAGAGCAAATATCTGAATATAAATATCCAAAAACAAGTGTATTTTGTTTTGAGATTTGTTTCCATTTTATGAAAGAAGAGGCCAAGGACCCAGTGGAGCTGCAGCTTGCTCTGCAGGTGTGTCGGAAAGACCTGACTAAAGCCCAGGAGGAGCTTAACAGGATGAAGGCAGAGTACTGGGATGTTGTGCCACGACGCAACTGGGATACCCTGGAACAAACGCATAAGCAGACATTCCTGCAGGTGGCTCATACAGACAGATATACTGTACATACTGTGCACTCACACATTGACAGAATTCAGTATTTAAGACCTAAAACTTCAAATGTAAAGTCTTCACCATAGTCCTATCTTTGCATTTATTTCGGTTGTCCAGTTGAAGACACTGCAGGGTGATTTTGATCAGATGAAGATTGAGTATGACACCCTGCTGGATCTCCATAAAAGAGGCAGCATGCAGTCTGAGACACATGACTCCACCACTGTGCAGGTACAGTCCGTTACACCCATGGCTTCATAAGTGAGTACAATATGTTGTGGTGGTTTTGTATGGTAGAGGTGATCAGATGTGAATAACCACAGAGACCCAAAAGACCCTTAATATTTGACCTTAAATAGATGACTGTATGTTCACAGATTTGTTTCAGTGAGTTATTCTAACCCTGTATAAAGGAATAGTTGCTTATTTGCTGTCTTGCCTTGTGTTATATGAAAAGATCAATACCGCTCACATATCTGTCCGTTCAGTATGAAGATGGATCCAGCAGCAGGTTAGCTAAGCTTAGCTTAGTGTTAATTAGCTTGTAGGCAGATTTATTTTAACCCTCAGACTGATCCATGCTAGCTGTTTCCCCCTAAGCTAACCATCCCCTGGCTCCAGCTTCACATAGAACAGACAGACATGAGAGTGACATTGATCTTGTCATCTAACTCTATAAATGCTAAACATATGTTATGAAATGTTAACCTATCTGCTTAACATGCTGTTTGTTGTTTTTCAGATGGATGCAAATGTGTCTCAAGGGCAAAACCAAATTCAGTCCAGCCAGCTAAAAGAGCCGATCCACTCTGGTACCCTTGAGGGCGGCACACTCACTATCCAGGAATTTAGGTGACATATAAAAATGCACAAAAAAAGGACACACACAATTGTAGTCAAGTCCAAAATCATAAATTTGCCTTAAAGAGCTTCACAATCTGTACAACATTCAACATTCACTACGGTTAGAGCCTCAATTCAAATAAGTAAAAACTTGACAATAGAATAGTTGAAATAGTTGTTCTCTATTGCTGATCTGTTTGTATGTCAAATGACAGTCGTTTGTGTACATGTGGGTATGTTTAGGGCAGAGTTCCCTCTGAAGTCAGATGAGGTAGTAGATGTGCTTGTGACCTCGGCTCAAAGTGAACCAGACAGAAGCAATGACATCATCTCCTCCCAGAGACTTAACAGCCTGGTACGTACCGTTTCACAATTTCATTCTGATGTTACATGATCCAACGTGATGTGACTCCTAGCCCACAAGGTACATGAAGATGTGAACTAATTTTATTAAGCTTAGTTGTTCAGTAATTGTGACCACCTAAACTAATGTGGCCATTTTAGCGAAGAAATGTTAAATATTTTTTATGTCTTTACAGACATGAAAATTTAGTTTGAATAGCCTTCTTCTCCTTTTCTAAAATTTTGCTCTTTTGACTTTAATGCTCCAACAGCCTGCAGAATCTGGTGTGGCAGCCTTACCTCCAGCTCTTGACCAATCAGAGGAAAACGCTGGATCAAATTATTTTCCGGCCAGCAGCTGATATAACACCGTAGTATTAATTTCATTGTGAATCAAGAAGGTAGGCTAGCTTGCTAGCTTAGGACATGGACTAAAAAAATGAATGGAACATTAATTCTTGAATTACAAACTGTTTAGTGTCCTCACAACACATTTGCAACAGTTTCTGATATTTGAATAACTGCAAATGTATGTACAGTAATTTGAGTACAAATGTCTTTTATCAGTGACTTAAAATAAAACAAATGCTATTCACTTCCATTGTAATGGAACCAGAACTCCAAATCTTGCCAAACAAAATCGAAAAAAAATCTATTATGTGAGCCCTGTAGAATGGTTTAATGTCACCCTGCCAAATGCAACTTATCAAAATATAATTAACTATAAATAAATTATTTTTGGTAGTAAAAATCTTGTATTGTAATAAAATCTTGCATTGTTTACATCCATGTTTACTAGATTGCAGCCATCTTCTCCCTTGCCTTTACTTACTGCATTTCTGAGTGTGTTAGAGACACCTGTAGATCACTGGAATAGTGTGAAACCATTGGGAGAACTGTGTATTGTATTACCTGTGTGCAAGTGCGCAAGCATGCGTATCCTTGTGTGCATGCATGTGAAAAATGAAACTGGACCTAGACATAACTACGCCATAGCGCTACTATGGATAAAAAAATCTCCACAGGGAACCTTTAATTTTCACGTATTTGTCACTTTTCATGAAATTTTATTTTACCTGATACCCAAAGCTATACATTCAATCACAGCCTGTATACTGTATATGTGTCTGTGAAAGGCAAACCACATTTTTACTGGAGTTAGTATTTATGTTTAGTGTAATTACAGCACTTATAGCAGTGCAGATGGTGTACTGTTTATGGCTGTATCTGCATGAGGAAAGTAAGGGATCCTACCAGGCTCGGTGCCCTTGAAGTACACATGGTGGTCTGGAGGCAGAGATTAATGAATGTACTGTTACTGATAAAGTGACCCCCCCAGATAAACTCCTTTCAGACATTTACAGTAATCTGTAAATGCCATTTTTACAGTTGACGTCATGTTCGAAAATGCTCTCCTTTTTCTTTTAAAAGTTGCTCAAGAAATCAGCTTACTCAGCACCTACTAACATTTATGAAACATTTTCTTCACAGTAGCTCAAACTCTCCACAGTAAAAGTCACCATAGCTGTATTTTCTGAAGGACTTGTTGCTGCACAGTGGACAGATTGAGTCAAAGAAATACATGCAAGTTTTAGAGTAGTCATCTGGGACTCCTCCAACACATCTAACAACATGAACCACATGTGCCCGTACACAGACGAATGATGTCTGTATGAGACATTGACATTGTATCAGCAATGTGAACTAGTTGATATAGAACTCCAGGGCCAATCAAGGACCTGTTTGGGGGGTTTGCCGAGATGCAACTCACTTATACCAGAGTGCTTTAGGCATGCTCTCACCAGCCTCTTTAAGCAGAAGCCAAAGGTTTAGGTAGAAAGCCTTCTGTGGAATACACATACTGTATGTCCAGCAGCCCTGAAGTGACATCAAAAAATGGAAGAACACATACGGCACAAGGTAACTGTTACTGGCTCGAGAAAAACTGTGTCTACTGAAATAAAGAAATTAAAATCTGAATTCCTGTTCTTGTATTAAAGTAGCCAAAAATCAATTGAACACGTATTTATGCATGACACAACATGAGCGAAAGCTTCTCACGGGAGTGACAGCACAACAGGACCTGTGTAGTCAATGCTGAGGAGGACCACAGGGCAGAACAGTGCTACCTCAGTCTGGAGCCTCCAATTTCTTAAATGGAAGAAGCTTGGAACAAGTGGGACTCTCCCTAGAGTTGGTTGCCTGGCCAAACTGAGCAATCGAGAGAGAAGGGCGTTGGTAAGAGGGGTGACCAAGAACCCGGTTGTGAGTCTGGCTGAGCTCCAGATCTGGGCTTTATGGCAGTGACAGAAACCTCTCCTCAGTAAAAGTTTGCAAAAAAGCACTTAAGGGTCTCTCAGACTGTGAAAAACAAGATTCTATGGTCTGATGAAACCAAATGAACTGTTTGGCCTCAATTCTGGAGGAAACTATATATGATTCTTCGAATTGGTTGTCCTTCTGCAAGAAAATAAATGTATAGGAGTTACAACATTTCCCTCTGAAATGTGGTGAAGTAGATATATAAAGAAGCATAACATGGACATAATAAATAATGATAATAAATTAATATAATAAATTACAAGTGTGTTGCCTGAAGTGCAGAAACTGAATAAATGTACTTAGTTAATTTCTGCCACGGTTTCAATTGCAAACTGGCACTTACCTGCACGTTTCCTTTGGTTAGTTTTGTCTTCAGTATGTAGTAGTTTTAGCAGTCTTTGAGGACAACAAACAAACTACGAACATATCACAAAACTATCGAATTTTTTTCTTGTACTGTATATAAAGACTACAATCCCCACAATCCACCAAGCCGATTACGGCGCCATCGTACGTGCCCTCGTAGCGGAGCAGACACTGCACTTTGCGATCGTGCAGCCGGCCTCGGCGTTGGTTAGAGGTAAGTTTTTATTACTTATTTTTAAGAAATCCTTTTAGGGAATAGTGAATGGAAACATGTGCGAAAACAAAAAGCGCTAGTTTAGCCTGACATTTGAACAAGCACAAGGGAGTATAAGTAGTTAAATTGGCTGCTCCTGTCAGGTTTAGGGCTAACGTTGGGCACGCCTATGTAGGGTAGCTGCCCCGGGGTTCCAGAGCTGTGTGCGCGGGCCCGGAGGAGGCATCAACACTTGGAAAAGACGGGGTATTTTTAGCAACCAGTGACAAGGCCAGCGCCAGCCAGCCAGTCAGTTAGCTAACGTTTGGAAATATAATTTATCTGACGTCTATCATTAGCTGTCGGGGAGGCATGCTAGGTATATGAACTGTCTTTGCCAACGCAGGCTGAGTTAACGTTAGCAAACAAGACAGCTCACAAGCTAGTAGTAGCTAGTTAGCTAGCGTTAACTAGCCATAAATGAGCTTTTCCATTTATTAACGTAACTCAGTACGCATATGTCGCTACCTCTCTAGCCCTAACTATATTCACTCGGAACCTAGAAGTGCTTATGTCCAGCGGTATTTGTGGTATGCTGCTTCGACTTCACTGCTAATTTTCCGAGCTCCCAGATTGTTCCAGTAACAACAGTGTATCGTAATGTGGAAGCACATGACTTGTGCTGTCACTGTCACCCAAGCGGAGAGAATGTTACGGCGTGCTCAGCAAAAGTCGCCTGGGCCATTTTTGTTAAAGTTGTCTTAATGCTTTTCTTTTCCAGTGTAGTGGTATTCATAAGCTTTGCTATGTACAGTAACTCTGTCCGTGTTTTGTGTTGTTTTTTTTCTTTAAGTGTGGTCAGCCAGTTAAGTTCTACCTAAAATAAGTGAACTGTGTGAATGCAAAGAACGTATGTGATGTGAAATCTTTGTGATGTAGGTGGTGTATATGTTTTTCTTTTGGTCTGTTGTTTTTCTCATAGGCCTTTCAGATGGGTTGAGATCTGGTGACTGGGAAGGCTGTAGCATATGATCATTTTCATACATGTATTCCCTTTTTTTTTTTTCTGGTTCCCCTCCCATCTCTCCATCTTCTCAGTGTGTGTTGCAGGGTTTTTCAGGATGGTGGACCAGCCTCTGTGGGAGCAGATAGGATCCAGCTTCGTGCAGCACTACTACCAGATGTTTGATTCGGACAGAACACAACTTGGATCCATATATGTGAGTGTGCTTTTGTTTATTTACAAGATGTTTAACCACAGCGGTGGATGCCATTTTTAAGCAGTTTCATTCATTTAGACTTGGCCATGTAAGTGGTCAGTCGTTATTAACATTGTATAACATAAAAAACTTCATTTTTTTGCATTTGTTGCATTGTTTTCACAGCACAACCCAAGTAAATTAGGTATTTGAATCAACACTTGACTATTATCAAGTACAAACACACTGGTCCAGGGACCTGAATCACAAAGTGAGTTCAACTTAATCTGGCTCTCTTGGGGTTATCTACCTTCACTGAACCTTACATTGGCTGTCCTAACTTGTATCACAAAGTAGGTTAACAAGTGGTTCATTTAACTCAAACACAAACAATATCGTCAGACCCATGAATAAAGTCCTTAATTTGATATGAGCTGAAACACAATTTGGTTTGACAGCAGAAACTGATATATACAATGTAAAGAATATCGTACTTGTCTCGTTTATTGTAAACTTGTCCCTGTTGGGATTCTGTAGAATGATGACTTAGTTTTTCCAGTTATCTGATTAGACAGTGACTGTTGGCAGGTTGTAATCTGATGAGTTAACTTGCTCCAGAGCAGTTGTTAGTGGGTTTGGGTTTTCCAGTCCAAGTATGAGCCTGTGCAAATTAGAGGATGGCTAGCTAACTTAGAACAATGACAGCAAACAACTTGGTGAATGTTTCCAATGTTTGTTTGTTTTGTTTTTTTTTACTTTTTTTGTGCCCCTCAAATCAATCACTACATTTTCTGGCTGTAGTAAACTGAATCTTTGTGTTTCAGACTGTTGGTCAGACAAAACAAGCAATCTTGGGCTCTGAGAAATTGTAATGATTTTTGACATTTTCTAGACAAAACAATCAGCAGATTAATGGCAATAAGCATTAGTGGCCAACTAAAAAGCTTTGCTGATTAAATAAGCCACCTGCCTAAACATTAGGCCTTTTATCCACGGTGTAACTGGGGGAAAAAGTACAGAACATGGTCATGAATAAGTGTGGTAATAAGCCCTCTCTGTTTCTGCCCCACACAGATTGATGCATCATGCCTTACGTGGGAAGGACAACAGTTCCAGGGAAAAAGAGCAATTGTTGAGAAACTTTCTGTGAGTTTGTTTGGTAACTTATTTCTATATACTGAGGTAACGTGTAACAGGTGGTGGGGTGGCCCCTAACCTATAACTGTTATATCTGTGTATACAGACAGCAGTCAGTTATCAGACTTCACAAGTGTGTGCATGTATGCCTGACAATTATACTATACTGCTTCTCTCAAGTTTTAATGATTGAATGAATAGTTAAAGATTAAATGGGATGGATCTTGGATACATGTTTTGATTTCTTTTTGAACTTGTATTCTCTGTGTCTGATACACCTGTATTAACCTTTTACTTGTGTGTTTTTCCTTTGTGTTTGTGCCAGAGTCTCCCCTTCACAAAAATAGCGCATAGTATAACAGCGCAAGACCACCAGCCAACTCCAGACTGCTGCATCTTGAGTATGGTTGTAGGACAGCTAAAAGTAAGTAAAGCAGCTGTGAGTACCTTGAAAGGCGCTATAAAAATCGAAACTATTATTATTATTATTATTATTATTATTATTATTATTATTATTATTATTAAGTAGCACTACCATTCACGCCTTATTCAGAGTCAGCTGTTTTGCTGCCATTCACTGCTACACATTGACTTCTAAAGTGAATGAGGTTATTCATGTATGTACCTGCCTTTAAAGAATTTCAGGTCCTGTACCATCAAATTATCTTATGAAGATCTAATTACTCTTCTTTCATTTACAGTTCATTCAGAAAATGAAAAACTTGAAGGGGTCTGAATACCTTCTGAATGCACTGTAAAAGTTTAAAGTTTAATTTATGAGCAAGCAACATTTGGTATACTGTCATGAAATTTTCAGTCTATGTATATAACGAAAAAAATTATTCCAGATATATCTTCACACTCGGGTGGCTGACATGCCCAGAAAAGGACCTTTCAGTTTAGTGCTTCTGACTCTTCAACACATCTGAGATAATGTCCATCTACACACAGGTGGTGAATGCTTGGTACAACAGTGACTAGCAGAGTCACACCAACTCCTCATGTTCCCAGAATCTCACTTACTGTTAAAAGTGATTTGATCATTTTCTTGGTTATAAAAACTACACAAATACACAGTGATGTACCATTTTATTAGGTACATGCAGTTAAAACAACAGTCCTGCAAAAAAATAAAATAAAATAAAATAAAATAATCCTACTTCAATGAGGGTTATAATGTCCCGTTTGTGTTGAAAGGGGTTTTTTGTTTTTTGTTTTTTAGAGGCTGTAATTTGTGGTGCTGATGAACTATGTTGCATTATACTGACAGGTGTTTCTATTATTTTTTTCATCTCCGTTTAGATCATTGAGAAGGATAGGCCAAATAACAGAGACATCTCTCTATGTGATGCAAAATAGAACAACAGCACCACAAATTACATCCTCTAAAATGACCAACAATTTCAGCACAAACTGAAGATTATAACCTCCATTTAGGGACGATGTATGTAGGGCTGTTGTTTTTTTAGGCTACATTAGTTTGAGGTAAGTGTACCTAATACAACTTATATGCAGCGACATTACTTGCAAGTGACATTCTTCTCCATAGTGTTTGCAGTTGGTATTATCTCCTATAACTGTTTCCTCCTTCTCTCTCTTTTACGGAGTCAGATAGAAAATGTGCAGAAAAACATTGGGAAACAGACACATTATTGAGGTTCCTTTAGTGTCCATGTGATGATCAGCCTGTATCTCCAGCATGTCCTTTGTCCTGAACCTCTTCTTTGTTTGTGTGCGTCTGTAGGCAGACGACGACCCCATCATGGGTTTCCATCAGAGTTTCATCCTCAAGAACATTAACGATGCATGGGTGTGCACCAATGACATGTTCAGGCTGGCCATTCACAACTTCGGCTAAGCCCTTACCTTATTCTGGTGGGCAGGGGCAGCCATAGTGAAGGGCACCGTGTAAAGTATGGAGGGAGGGGAGGGAGGAGTTGAGGATGGAGAGAAGAGAGAACACTCATCCCTCCCTCCTGCTGTCTCATTTACGCCTGTTTGACAAACAAGCAAACACCGGATTCTAGATGTCAATCACTGAACCTCATCCAGGTGGGTTTTCAAACCACCCCAGCCAGTAGAACTGCGATGTGTTTCTTTGCTGAGAGCCGGCCGACCAATCAGACGCCCCTGTCTGCCACTCCGCTGATCTGCATGACGCTGGGAGCCCCTCATTACAATATCTACACTCAAGCCACCAGGAAGACAAAACAGCTGACCGACGCCATTAACTCACACTCTGCTCTGCTCTCCACCCTTCTTTACTCTATTCTAACCCATTCTTCTCTACCGTTGACTCCACTGCTGTCAACTCAGTTCTGTTAGCACTATTGTTGACTGGCTTGTAGATCCATGTTCAGGTCCAGAGTCAGCTTCCTCAGTTCCGACTTGTGTTGTAATTTGTTTTTAGATGCCACTTGTGTTGTTGACTTTAGCTTGCCCAAGTGTGTTTAACTAAGTTTTATCTCCCTTTACACGATTGTTAACTTTACCATGATTCATTCTCATGTCGGGTTTTGCTCTTGCAAACCAAAGAACATGGAGGACATAGTTTCACCTTGCTGTGTGATTGGCTCTGATCTTTCATAAGTTTTTCTCTATCTATCTATCTATCTGCCTCACTCGCTCTCTCTCTCTCTCTCTCTCTCTCTCTCACACACATCTGGCAGTTAACATGGACTACAGCCACGATACACAATAAAACCTGGACTTTTTTCTTAATGGTGTGGCTTTGTCTCCATATCATTCTCTTTGGGTAATCCTTTTCCCAGTCTTTCATTTATCTCTTCACAGCGAGTCTTCGTACAAGTGTTGACTTTTACATATTAAATATATATTATTTTTGTTTTTTGAAGATTTATTAGTTTGGGTGACCGTACTACAGAAGATCAGCTGGATAACTGACCTGAGACCTGCTTCATATTTATTGTAATGTAGTTGAATGAGTAAATTGTCAAATAAACTCATGTCAGCTGTAGGTCCATTGGATCAGTATTGGGCCGTTACTGACCTTATTGTTAGTGGATTGAATAACAGCCAGATATGACCGATCCACATTAAGTACAGTTTCTTCAGTATTTCTGTTTTAGTAAGTACAGTAAGGTCACAGAGCTGCTGACTCAGTTTTTATTGTCACAGCAAGCCCTTGCCTCATTTTACCTCACATGATACTTCGATACCTTGGATTGATACTCTGCTACTCCATATTGACCGATACCATGGGTTGAGGAAATGGGAGAGAAAAAGTTGGATCAGTAAATCCGTAATTAGCCACAGCTGTAGCCAAATATTCTAGTGATTTTAAGATGTTACCCTTCTTTATATATTGTTGACACTTTATAGTATTTTTCAGTAGTATTTGCTCTATGAGTGCTGCACAACTTCAAGTAGAACCGAAGCAGTACCACAAAGGTATGACTACAGACTGTACGGTACAAGTCAAAGATCTTTTTGTATGAGGCAGAAATGTGTCATTATGTAAGCATCAGTATGATTCATGTGTTGAAACGGCAGTCGCCTCTTCATTGAATACATTACAAGGTTCAGAAAGGTTTTGCTGATACATTTGTGCACTGACACCTCCCCGTGATGATTGCATCAGTTACATCTGAAAGCAGGATCCAGTCACCTGACATGCTCAGACGTCAGAACATAGAGAGGTGTTCCTTCAACTGTATGATCATATTGGAGGATGCAGTTTGTGATGCTGTTGAGTTGCATTGCGTTATGAGGACATGTGTCTAGTATTTTGGTCACTCCATTCGAATGAATGAGGGTAGGCTAAACAGACACACTTCTGTATAATGCAATGCAGCTCAACAGCAACGCAAACTGCAGCCTCTGAGATGATCGTGCAGTTGAATCAGTACCTCTTTAACACAGTTTCATCAATAACCCGACATTATAACCTTCACAACTGTTGCAGAACTGAATTAGACAGCATTAGTTTAAGCCAGGTGTAAATAATCAACTGACAACTGAGTTTATATATAGTCAGGTTCACGACCTGACCTTTCCACAAGTGCCTCTGTCATGGCTAAAATTTCCATTTGTACACGAGACTACCAAAAACATGTAGGTGTAAGTTATGTCTTCACAAGCATGTCTCCTGAAGTGTACAGGTAAAAACTAAATGACTAGTGAAGGAAACAAGTAAGGGACAATAAATCCCTGATAGAATGTGTGACTTTACCTACTGCAGGACATTTCACTGAAAAACACCCTTATTCTCAAAGATCTTTGGTGCATGGGGCTAGAAAAAGTAACGGCAGGCTGCAGGGAGGTGAATTTGTGGGGAAACTACTACAAAGACGGGCACCCTTGATATGAGGTTAAAATGCTGTGCCACCAGGGGGCCTGAGTGAGGAGCCTTTCTGCATCCACAATGAAGCAAATAGAAACTCAACTTATTTTTGAGTGTAAAACCAGCTTGTTTCTCCTTGGACATTATTGTGGCAACACAGGGGCCGAGCTGGACGTTGGAAACATTCGGTGCTTAACTCCAACTTAAGTCAATATTCAGGGGACAGGGGGAATTTTTCTCCGCATTCACATGCAGCTACATGCACTATTTACTGTATCAAGCCGTTTGTACATCATTTGGGAAAAACATGAAAGTTCATATGTTGAATCTAATTGCTCTCCGTCTCCATCATTCTGAAACCACAACAGGACAGATTTGACAATGACTCATTTTCACTACAGTCAGATACAAAGATGCAAAAATTGTCTGATGTGACTATTTTGAATTTGCATGACATAGGTGGGGAATAAATTTTGCATAAACAGTATCACTAATCATAACACCTATTTTTGTTACACTATGCTGGAGTAGAGTTCACAGATTTAATGTTTAGAAGTCAAATCTTAATTTAAATCCAGACCATAATAATATGTGCTGCTCTAACTGAGCAGACAGGGATCCACAACAAGGCCAAGTAAATGTCTTCAGGCTCTGAACTTAATATTAGGCCAACAGATAAACAATTCCTCCAATGATATTGCATTTCTTTAAGGAATAGCATCATAGAATGATGAATGCCGATTGCACCCTTTTCCATTACCAACAAAAGCCCGATGTTAGCGGGTCTTAGCGAGTTTCACGACCAGTGGAAAACAGGCTTGACTTTGGACACACAGCTCCGCTCTCTAACCGGAGCTGCTCTGGTCTGTGACCGGCTGTTCAGTGTGATAGGCTATTTACTTGTGATGTGTAACCAATCAGATGGTGCTGCGGGCGGGACACTGCTCCAGACCAGAGCGGTGACTACAGAGAGGGACATCTGCATTAGAGTCCAAAGAAGCACATTTTAGATTTCATTTTATTTTCGATCCCAATCAAGTCTTCAGCAGAGAGACAGCTTCAGCCTGAGCTACATTATTGACTGACATGATGCATTTTGCCTCCGTCTGTCTCTTTACTCCTTATTTTATGTTTATTGGTGGTTGGTCTACCACCTAGTGGTAGCAACTTTCGGTTAAATGTCAACCCTGCTTTCATCATCTCAGTCTGCAACATGACTGTTTACTGTCACTCGGCAACGGGTTCCGGTTTACTAGTTAAAGTTAGCTTAGCCTGCATATTAACAATGAACAATAAAATTATAATATGTAATTTCTTAACAAAACAAATATCAACATTAAAAGCCATACTATCAAAGACCTTAACCAGGTTTTGTCACTTCATATCGTACAATCGTTAACGTAACGCACGTTACTTGTCGCCGATTATTTGAGGAAATAAAACAGCTCCAAGAAGACTGCGTGCTTTTAATTTGAAAAGCGGAAATGGCGGCGTCAGCAGGCGATCACTTGTTTTCGCGATACAAGTCAATTTTCGTTCCGCCCGGCAGGAGGTTTGTCTCAAAACTCTGTGTGTGTAAAATGCAAATCCACAAGCGTACAGGAAAGAAATTTGATTAAAAAATGTTTGTTTGAAAGTTGTAAATATTAGGAAGATATTCACTAATGCTTTTCATTTATTTGTAAATGAATTGAATGTATTCACATGTTTTTATTCGTAAAATTTGTTGGTAGATCCGTTTTATATTTGCATCCCTCTTTCTCTTCATCTGCACAAGATTTCACATCTCATTTCCTCATCTCTCCTTCATTCCTTTCCTCCCTTTCTCTTTCACTCCTCCCTCTCTACTCTCTTCTTCACTCTTCAAATCCAAACTTCCTCTTCTTTCTCCTCACCTGTCTCCTCCTGGTTCTTCATTCTTTTCTTATTTTTGTTGGATCCAGCTTCTAACATCTGATTGATGCTTTTCTTTGTCATGTAGGACAGTAAACTGAGTATCTGGGTTTCGGACTGCTGGTCAGATGAATTGACATACATACATTTGAATATGCTAAATATTCTTATAATTTGCAAATTTTTCTACTTTCTGACATATTCCAGACAAAAATAATTAATCAGATAATCAAGAGAATAATACAGATTTTGTCAAACTTTTGTGAACTGACCCTTTAAACCCTGCTGATTACCTCACAGTGCAACTAAAATGGAACTTAGATTATTGATCAATTAATTTAGTACACACAATAATATACAAAACATTAACTGACTTTAGATCAGATTATATTGCTTTAATATGTTTATTTCCGAAAGATCATATTAATGAAAAGCGCATGATCAAAGAAACATGGAGAGTTATTTTATATACAGCATGAACATTTTGTATATAAAATCTAAATGACACAGTACCAAAATGGACACATACGTCTTTTGAAAATGGATCTGTGGCCTATAAACATCATTTTACCTGAAACATCCCTTTGAATATTGTTAACGTTAATTTTCCCCTGAGGGTAAATTGAGTCCGTTGTACAACATGGCAGCATCAGTATTTTAAATATGTCACTACTTTTATACTGGACATTTTTCAAAGCAACAACATGTTAGTGTTGGGGTCATATCACCTTTATATATGACATTATGTCAAAAAGGATTATGGATCTGTAACCACAAAATATGTCGTTAAAAACGCTGAGCATCTTTTGTTCCCGTAAAGGTTTCCCACATTTCACACATCACAAAACAACTCAGTTCACACATTCCCAGATGTTCATAGGAATCCTATATTATAAGAAACCAAATTATAGATCGTCCATTTAAAAGGAACACTTAGAAGATGCACAGAAATGGCAATTTCTAGCTTGCAGTGTAATAAAAAAGAAAAATGCATCAAAAAGACCTTTAAAGAGAAATCTTGTACAGTGTTTAGCAGCTAGCAGGAACACTAAATGGGCACGATATCGGAGTGTGAACACTGCATTATGTTGTTCAGGGCTACCTGGTCACCATTATTTGAGCTGTGGATACAAGGAAATGAGACTGAGCATGAAAAAGGAATATTTAACACTGTTGTATCATAGCAGGAAAGTCCTCAGTGCACTTAGCACCTTGATGCAGTACTTACAGTTATATAGGCTATGGCACTGTCTGACCCCACTGCTGTGTAGTGTGCTGAGCTGAATTCAGAGCCTGACTAGAAAATTGGAGATTTAAGCAACTCATTCTCACAACCAGACATAATATCATAAAAACATAAAAATCTTTAGAAATAAGACACCTTTTTGGTTTTTAAAAGTGCAATCACTCCCACTCCCACTGTGTAGACAATAGCAGCAACCCACAATAAGCTGATTTAGTGGGTTAAAAGCACAGATTCAAATCACTAATGTGGATTTTAATAGGAATGTGTTTAGAAACAGTTCTACAGAATGTAGATATACAAAATGTCCCAATTAGGCAGAAATCAATGATAGTCTCTTTTAATTCTGAAATCAATGACTCTAAAACTACAGATGATTAAGGTTAGCACACACACACATTCTTTGTGGTGTGTAGGTTTTGTGGTCTGAGTGCCGACAAAAGATGGATGGTCTGACTTAAGTCCTGCAAAGAGTTTTTCATCTGGAAATTAAATTATCTTGACACTACAGAAAAAAAGGCTGAGGACACGGTGAGTCAGCAACCAGGTCACTTGGTTTCTGAACTCACTGAAAAAACAAAAATCATTCCCCAAAGTTCACATCCTTAAAATACAGAAGATCTGTTTGTTGAAAACAGACCTTCCTTGAAAGAGTACAAGTGTTTCCGTTTCACTGGCCTTCACTGCAGCCACCTTCAGCTATTACTTGTTTTTTTGACTTCAGTCTTATCTTCCTCAGGTGGAAAGCAACTCAACTGGACTGAGATGAGGGGAACGACTTGGCCGAAGATATTCCACCTGTTCACTCTGAAAAGCTCCAATGTCGTCCAGTGAGTTTTTAAGAATATGAGCGCATATGAGTCCAGCCTATTCATTGTTTTATTCAATACTGAAAGTGCTGCAGCACAGAGACTGAAGAACACACTTTCTTGAGATTTTCATTATCTCAGCAACATTATCAAAAACTCATTCAAATGAACCTAGCTTCAGTTTTCCCTTTTAAGATGGCAGAGAGAGCGATGGGACATGAGGGGAATGCGCAACAGAACATGGCTTGAACAGGAAAAACAGAGATAACTTACAAAAGAGTCGCCAGAGCAACAGAAAGTGCCAGTTTTAGTCATTCACTTGAGAGTTCACACCTTTTTCCCCCCTTTGGTTGACTGCAGCCATCAGAGAGCGACATGATCACCTTTCCTCCCCACATCTGCGTCTTCCCAATCCTCAAGACAGACAAGACAGAGAACCCACGAGAAAACCTTCCCAGTCTACTCTACGTCTGAGGCATCACTGTCAGAGAGGAGGCGGTTGTTGCCTTTTACCCGGATGTAGTGGAAGTGACGATTGCCGCTGTGTGTGGAGGCTCCGCAGGAGCAGAGCTGACCGGTGAACAGGTTCTCGATGTCCTCCAGCTGCAGGCCCTGGGTCTCTGGGAGGCAGCCCTGGACAAAGAGGAGACCCAGCACCACCAGGCCTGTGTACAGAAAGAACGCCCCTGGAAGAGAGAGTCATGAGTACATTTTCACTGTTAGGTTCTGAGCTATGGCAAAAAGAAGAGATAAATCGCAATGGATGTACAGTGGCCTTAAATAGTATTTGGACAGTTAAAATATCAGCAAACGTCACCGGGAAAGTATAGTTTGTGTTAAATGACTGAATCAAGCACTTTGTTTTATACCCTGCATATACAGTACATGGTTTGATTTAGTTTCACGTTGTTCTTACATGCAAACCAGGACTTCTCATCTCCGTTACCACTTTTCTGTTTCTATAGATAAGATGGTGTTTACAGTGACCACACCTGGTTATATAAGGAGTAAAAATATTAAAGGATCAGGCTAAAGCAAAAGACCCTGTGAAGTGTCAGGAGATGCTTTCACTGACAGCATATTCTTAAATCTGTTTTTAGGAACATAAGAGATGTATTAGATAACAGTGCTGAGTGAAAGTGAGCAGAATAAACTGGAAAATCTGGATCCTTATCTGTACACTAATCACACAAGAAGAGGTGAGCTGAGGGTGACTTAAAGTGGAGTTTGAAATGCAATACAAAGACGTGGCTGCAAATGGGAAGTGGACAAAATATAAAAACAGAAGTGTCCTAGAGCAATTGTCAGGAAATTGTCTCAGACTCCACTCCAGCTTTTCAGATAAAAAAAAAAAAAAAAAGGTCTCACCTCACGAGTAAATGCAGATTATTATCCTGTGTTTTTAATATCCCCTGACCTCCTGATAGTCTTACCATAATAGGTCAGAAACTCAGCGACGTGAAGGAAGGTCAGAGACACCAAGACGTTGAAGATCCAGTTGACCCCGGCTGAGCAGGCGTTTCCGGTGCTGCGGGCCCACAGAGGGTAGATCTCCGAGTTCACCGTCCAAGGCATTGGGCCCATACCTAATATTCACAAGGACGGCACAGTACGCATTGCATTCTTCACAATTATACACATAACTGTTGGTTTAGCTTTCTCCATTTAAAAATGACATCTACAACACAATAAAGTGAAGGGGTCTGAATACTTCCTGAAGCCACTGTAGATATGAAGATATTTGAAAAACAATGAGGAAGTCATTTCACACCTGGAGCGAAGAAAGCGAGGTAGAAGATGAGGCCGACCAGGACGATCCAGGAGTAGGACGTGGGACAGTAGTTGTAGGCCCAAATTGGGCTGTCAGTTGCCTCTGTCTGGTTAGAACATCTGGATTATATAAATAAATTAAAAAAAGCAAGAAATTGAAACCCATCTTTTTCTTCAGGTTTTGCCAATGAGCATTTCTCAATTCAATCTTAATTATCCATGATAAAAAAATTGGTTTGAAACGAATTTTTGTTTTATTTTGAAGGCACAGTAGCGTCCTCTTTTCAAATGCCTGTCATTGCTTATAATAGCTGCTATTTTTGATAATATTTCATGCACAAAGCAAAAAAACTGCAGTAATATATTCAGCTATATGTCCGCCGCTTACTGTCACGCATAAACACGCAGTAATTCAGAGTCTCACCTTCCCCACGCCGCATGATCTGTGGCCGCTTGATTGGCCGGGACGCAGGAGGAGTCGTACACTTTGGTCCCGTTTTCACGATAACAGAATCCACAGGTCGGATCCAACATGCAGAATTCACAGGACCTGGAGGACGGAGCTCATCGTAAAACCTCTCACACGTGCAACTCGAACACTGATGCGTTACAGCCAGTAGAAAACAACGTGCACAGAAGCAGGAAGAACAATGAGAAGTCTGTTAAGTCTATAAAAACAATTATTCAAATATTCTGCCACTATTTCTATATCTTCAGTTTATGATATTAAAGGCACTCAGGGAGTTCTTAACAGATACAGTCAGGAACCCTTTGCTTTCCTACATTTCCCAGAATGCCTTTCGACAGCTCCTTCAAAAGAAAAGATGTGTGGACTTAATGTGTTCAGCTCTAGGTTATGTGTAAGGAGAAGCAGAGAGAAGACGGTGATGGTGACAGCAGAGTGATACATTTTCTCGGGGAAGAAAAGCTGCTTGATGATCTCTTACCCGTACTGTCTGCAGGTCGAGTTCTGAGCGTCGACCGGGTGGAGGGTGACGGGCGGAGAGTTCAGGGCGGATAGCAAGAACCCAACTGCCAACAGAGCCAGGCTCAGACCAGTACCTGCATTAGAGAAAATGAGCACCCTAAATAAAGCTCTGATACAAATTATGAATAAATGAAGCCTGCACAGATTCTCCATAAGTCTATCTTTCTTTTCTGTCTAGTTTAATGCACTTTTGAATACAATCAACTAAATACTATGGCGACATGTCAGAAAACAATAAGAGAAACATTAGTCTCAACAAAATATCTAATTACTACAAGCGAAAATGCTTCTATTTATATGCAAATACTTTTTAATTGACTAATAATGAGGAAAATAAGTAATAAAAAAATTGAAAGTTAATCACAAGTTGTCTGTTTAATTACAGTGATGTAAAACTGAAAATACAATATGGTCTCAGTTGTCAGGTTGTCACTGTAGCACGATCTAAATGACACACCTAAAAGACTGCCCAGGGTCAGCTTCCTGCGGCCCACTCTCTCCACCAGCCAGACTCCAACCAGGGTGAACACAAAGTTGGTGGCAGAGGTTGCAGCGGCTAACCAGATCGCCTGTTTGTCGTCCCGCACCCCCGCCATCTGCAGGATGGTTGCACTGTAGTACCTGAGAAACCAGATCCATTTACAGTCCCACCCCCGACTCAGGCACAACAACTCAGCCACAACTCAGCCATGACGAGTTTTTCCAGTTACACTGACTACCTGTTACCAGGCAGAGGGGGAGCTAATTATGTGGGAGCTATGACAAGATGAATAGATGACCTACATGACGGTGTTTATCCCAGACAGCTGCTGAAACATCTGGAGGCCACAGCCAACGATTAGAGCCCTGCGAGTCGGACCTTGGCTGAGGATCCGCAAAATAATGAGACCTCCTACAAACAACCAAAAAAAAAAAAAAAAAACTTTAACAACTTGTGTAACTTTATTTCTGTTAAATGTTTAACTGTAACTTTTGTTTTTGTCACAAATCATGGTTTTCACTGCTCTTATTTGTCACCTCCACCCGCCTCTTTCTCTTCCTCGATGCTGGTTCTGATGGCGTCATACTCCTCGTTAACGGTCAGGCCTCCTCTGATCCGGCTGAGAACTTGACGGGCCTCCTCGCTGCGGCCCTTTTGGAGAAGCCAGCGGGGGCTTTCAGGCAGGAAGAAGAAGCCGACGAACTGCAGCAGCGCTGGAACAACGGACAGACCCAACATGTACCTGCAGTATGGAGAGAACGAGGAGGGGAGTGAACGCGAGAAAATGGACATCTGCCACTGCTGATTCTCAAGTTGGGGTCTGAAGACCCGCAGGGGTCGTTACACAAAACCTAAATCATATCTTGGGGCAACAACAACAAGTGACGACGTCCGGAGTTGATCCACAGGATTGATATCTGAGCCAATATTTTGGGTTCCAATCGTTGAATTTTGCTAGGAGTTTAGGAGCAGTATCGCCCTTTAAAAGCTCAATCCATTTGTAAATCCTTTGCTTGCTTCCCCTGTCAGTTACAAGCAGGGACGACAAAGGTGGAACAAGCGTGTACCTCCAGCCGTCATGGCTCAGGTAGCTGAAAGCTCCATCCACCACGCTGGCAATGAACTGGCCACCAGTGATGAAGAGGGTGTTTATAGTGACCAGCTGACCTCTCAGGTGAGACGGGGAAACTTCAGCGATGTATACAGGAACTGTCATCGAAGCAATGCCTGAGAGGAGGAAAAGGGGGGTGGTTTCATTTTGACGTGCACAGAAAGATTTCTCCACACACTTCATACATCCAAATTCTGGTTGAAAAAAATCTTGAGACAATGAATTTGATTCTGTTACATAATCAGACAGTCCAATAAGTATTAAAATAACTCTAATATTCTGCTATGTCTACGCACCTATGCCCAAACCAACTGTGATTCTGCCCACAAGTAGAACCACCTTGTCCGGGGCGACGCTCAAGATGATGCCACCAATGCTGAAGATGAAGCTGGACATGAGGATGCAAACCCTGCGCCCCAACCACCCGTTCAGGAAGCCACCACTGAGGGCAGAGAGCGCGGCAGCCCCAACCGTACTGGAAACCAGCAGCTCCTGCCAGAGGGCGTTCAGGTTCATCTCCTTCTTCAGGAGCAGCATAGCCCCGGAGACCACCCCAGTGTCATACCCGAAGAGGAATCCTCCCAGGGCTGAGAAAAATGCCAACACATAGATGAACCCCGGTGTGGAGGCATCTTGGTCCAGGGGATCCCCACTGGTGGTGGTGTTGGTGGCAGCAGCAGGTCCAATGAGACTCCGCTCTCCATCATCCACCGCTCTCTGCCTCCTGCTGGCCATAGGGTTGCTCATGGGCTTCAAGCCGTATTCATCATGGCTGCTGGACATAAGGGAAGCCCAGGAGTTAAGATCACCAGCGGTTAGTTTAACAACAACAACAGCAGCAGCAGCTTCTTCTTTCTTCCTTCACTATTTAGGATAAATGACACCATGAGATGGCTGCGAGGTCTGCAGACATTTGAGGTTAATAAAACTCCTTCAAAACATAACGTTGGTTGGTATAAGTTGGTATAAAGTGGATCCAAAAGAAAAGTAGATAACATTGCCGCATTCTTTAAACACTAGACATCCCATCGGCCTCCAAATAAAACTCCTCACCTGTGCGTGTTCAGCGGTTCAGCTCGAAAATAGAAAGTCTATTAACGGCCGTAGTTAATATCTTAACTAAAGATAACGACTTGTGATAAATCCCAGTGGTTAACGAAGCGAGTGGTTCTGTTGGCTCAGCGTCATGTCACGTGAATAACCAGAGACAGTAAATAAAACGGGACACTTCATTTGCGATTAGTTCCTGTATCTTTGTCACGTGGGTGTCTCCACCTCCCCGCCTCTTTAGGAAACCGGAAGCAGGTCTGAGTGCGTCATGGCTGTATTATAAATTGTGGCTATGTTCAAGTTCATCTACTGCGGTTGCATGTCCTTTCTGTGGTTCCCGTGTGTGTTAAAATAATCTTCGGTTGCATGTCCGACACTGCTTATAAGTAGTCAAAGTTAAAAATTAATTATGCCCCAAATATCCTATGTTCTTGATCTCATGTTGATCTGTTCCTGACCTTACACATATGTTGGCATATGTTTGTTACAAATTTCCTGGTTTCCCTGCAGTGGAAAGTTTAATTTAATTTAATATAACTGTGTTTTCATTGGGATGCCAGAGCCCATCTCAGGCCAGTAGCACACCTTCCAGGCCCCCCACAACCAGCAAGAAATGGTAATTGATTGGACTTGCTGCTTTGTGACTGGACATTGGTCATTGTCCTTTTAGATTCAGGTGTAAATATAGGATGAAAAAATTCTACTTGTAACTTCATTGTCTCACACTGTGTGGGAATTTTGAGCACCAGGTTTTACACAAAGCACTTTGTCTTTCACAGTGTCTGTGTGTGTGACCTCACCACTGGTCAATTGTTCGGTTTTAATTACAAAGTCTTTTTTTTTTCTTCTTACAAATGCAATACTTGTTTGCAGTATTTTATTATCTTTGAGGGTAATTTACAACACATTACAACAGAACTGCATTGTAAACTAGAGTGAAATCCATCAGCATATGGTGGTTGATTTTACAGTTGTAGAGCTTTGGTCAGTGAAAGTGATAAATCAGAGTTGTTACTGAGTAGTTCCTTACTACTTCCTTATTATGTCACAATGAGTTCCTTCACAACAAATCAGAGACGGCAAGTTTCCAAACAAGTATTTTAATTATAAGTCGGAGGCGGCACGCTGCACTGGGGTCAAGCTAGCTGCCTTAGCATTTTTTTTTTCTTTCTTGGTGAAAAGAACAGGGACAAACAGAAGATGACCCAGAAGACATTGTTATTGTCTAAGTGATTCAGGCATGGCCCACTGTGGGCAAGCTAGTGCCTCCCTCGCACATTAGCATTAGCAAGCAGCTAGCTGGCATTGTACATTGATGAATGAATTAAACAATTTCAACATAAAAATAATAAATTAGAAAATGTAAAAGAAAAAGTGCGTGAATAATTTCTAAATGCATAGTATGTCTAACTGGTTGATCTGTCAAACAGACATCTCTTAGTATTCTTTCCTAACAGGTGCTTCCCACCGGGGAGTTTCTTTAGGATGAGGTGTAATGTATACGTATATGTCCACTTGTATTCATGCATGATAACTTGTTTTGCACATTTACAGTGACGTCTTTTTGTATAGTGTATGTTTTGATGATGAGTTCAATTTATCTTTGTTTTAAGTCATCTCTGACTGGATATTTATAACATTGTACATGGAGAAGTGTTAGTTGTTGTTCCCTTTATTCCACTCAAAAAAGCAAATTTATATAATGTAAATGAATGAATAAATAAGATGTCATGAAAATAAAAATATTTTTTAATGGTAGAGTCTCAACCCTGTGTCAAATGATAAATAAATGAACCTTGTAAACTTTCTTTCACTTATTTAGTATATATTGTGCATTATGACATATTCCTTACTATTACCACCTGTAAGAGATGAGTTGGCTGTTCAAGTGACTGTACAAGACTAATGAAGATAACTGCCAACTGAGTGTATCCTACATGTAGAAAATATCAATTATGCTGTAAACACCAAACGGACTGAATGATTTCAATAAACTCAATGGTAATGAAATGACACCAGTTATATCTTTACAAGTTGGATGGTTATGAAATGTGGTCTATTTAATATGCATCAATGTGGAATTTCAGAACCTCGCTTTCAATATCTCAGTCTGCAACATGACTGTTTACTGTCACCTTGGCAACGGGTTCCGGTTTACAAGTTAAAGTTAGCTTAGCCTGCATATTAACAATGAACAATAAAATGATATTATATGTAATTTCTTAACAAAACAAATATCAGCACTAAAAGCCATACTATCAAAGACCTTAACCAGGTTCTGTCACTTCTTATCTTACAATCGTTAACGTAGCTCACGTTACTTGTCGCCGATTATTTGAGGAAATAAAACAGCTCCAAGAAGACTGCGTGCTCTTACTTTGAAAAGCGGAAATGGCGGCGTCAGCAGGCGATCACTTGTTTTCCCGATACAAGTCAATTTTCGTTCCGCCCGGCAGGAGGTTTGTCTCAAAACTCTGTGTGTAAAATGCAAATCCACAAGCGTACAGGAAAGAAATTTGATTAAAAAATGTTTGTTTGAAAGTTATAAATATTAGGAAGATATTCACTAATGCTTTTCATTTATTTGTAAATTAATTGAATGTATTCACATATGTTTTTGTTCGTGGCACTTGTTTGTAGATCCGTTTTATATTTGCAAGATATTTTTGTCAGTTTAGAAATGTATTTTTTGTATTTGTGGAAGGGGATTCATATTTACAGATCACACATTTACTCACTGATTGTTTGGTTTACATAAATAATATTGACACAAAATCTACCTCCATTGCCATCCCTCTTTCTCTTCATATGCACAAGATTTCACATCTCATTTATTCATCTCTCCGTCATTCTTTACCTCCATTTCTCTTTCACTCCTCCCTTTCTACTCTGTTCTTCATTCTTCAAATCCAAACTTCCTCTTCTGTCTTCTCACCCGTCTCCACCCCTCCCTTCCGTCCTTTCCCCTTGCTCTCTTACTCATTTTCCCGAAAATGAAACTACCAAGTCTTTTGAGTCAAGCCCAAATGCTCCAGAATTTGTCCGGTGACCTGTATATGGCTATTTCCCCAGTACAGTACTAATAGAGCTGCATTGATTTACTGGTCCACTCAAAGAAACTGAGAGGAAATGACACCAAGTTGAAGTTATGAATTTAAATAATGTTATTATAAACTTCATAAATGGGTCGGGCTTTTGGGAAAACATCCGGGCTGTAGTGGCAACATAGATGATTAAATACGATTATAGACTAAGATTGGGTTGAGGTTAATAATTTATAATTTTATTGGTTAGTGTATGAACATATGTTATTGTTAGTGTTGTAATGTCATAAATTTTAATACTGGCCATTTTTCAGTAATTAGCTCGTCGCTCCCGTCTTGTTAACTTTAAAGAATGAAACATCAGGGATTTGGTCTGATATGCTCAGAGGGAATATGTCATGTACAAAATAGATATAAATACTTGTCTAGTTAGATTTATGTGGGAGACAGAACACGTTGGTTATGAGGCTGGTGATAAAAATTACCAGGGAGCAAACTCTAAATACAAAAATGATGGAAGGACAAACACTTTTTAAAGTATCAGATATCAGGTTTGTGTAGGAACCAATGACCTGACACCGACAAGTCGGAACTTACGACACGGACACAACGGAAGTTTAGACGGTTGCTCTGGGTGAACGAAGTGAACACTGACAGCATCGCACCAAACAAGAAATTATTCTCTCCCCCTAAATAAACCCAGTCTCCCCCTTCCCTCACCCATGGCGTCCAACTCTAATATAGATATCGAGGGTGCGACCCAGCATCTCCGGGATATCCTCAAGCTCGACCGTCCCGGCAACGGCACCGGTAAGTTGAACCGGGAATGAAAAACGGCTGCGCTAGTTTAGGCCGCAGAAGCTAATGGAAAGCTAGCTACAAGCTAAATTGATACTAGCTAATATGATAGGTATTAGCACGCTGCACTACAGAAGTGAAGTTAGCTATATAGCTGTTTCACTACCTGCTAACGAAAGGCATCCACTTGCTTCAAAGCACAATTTGAATGTCTGTAAATTTGCACTCTTATTTTCACATTCATTTATGCGGAGATACGGCTGTTTTCAAGTTCGTGGTTATGTTAGAAAGCTAACTGCGCCGGAAAAGTGTCTAGTATTTTATCGTCCCAAGTGTTAGCTACGCTGCGAGCTAGCTTATGTTTCAGTCTATTTTCTGGTGTAGGAGAACTGTGTCTTTTATTACCAAGCGACGAAAAATTTTGTAAAATGTTTCATTTGTTCAAAATGTGTTCTGTGGCAGCTGCTCATTTGTGACCCTAATGCAGTAAATATTAACTGGGCTTTTTATATAGCATTTAGCCAAGTTATTTTTTACTGCTATCAAGATTTAGCTTGAGCCTCCGAAACTGCGTGCGAAGGTCGCTGTTCTTGGTTAATTCGGTTACACCGATTTCAGCTTTGTTTGTGATACCTTCAGCATAGTGCTCAGTCATTTAGAAACCCACGAAATGATCACGGTATTGTAACGAAGACACTGTCGGCATTGGGGAAGCTGGAGTAAAAGAAAACACAGATGCCCAACTTAGACTAATTTGTTGTGAAGCGAGCGTCCCGCTTCTGCACTGACGTTGTTTACCGTTGTGTTGCAGTATTTGCAGCATGTCTTTTTTGGAAGAAAAAATCAATGCACCATATTCTCTCTACTCAAAGTAACTCGGCTGTGTTGTTATCAGCTATTGATACAGTAGCCTACTATAAAACGTACTGGAACATCCCTAAATAGCATTTTGTGAACATGTTATTGATTATAGTCATAATTTTTAATTTTATTAGTTTCACCTGTGGTTTTCCTGCTCTAAAACGTGTGTGAAATAAGTATTATGCTACAATAAAAAGAGAACTGATTACTGCCTGCAAGGGAGAATGGTGTGACTGGCATCTTGCAGACACCATTTTCCTTACTGTAAAAGCAAATTAACAGGCATTGTATCATTAGTATTTTGTTGTCTGTCCAAATAATTTAGTATGTTAAATAAGATTATAGTTTAACAGCTTAACAAAACAAATATTTGCAATAGTTTGAAAGTAAATTATTAGATTTTTTTTTGTAGAATATCCTTGTCTAGTACAGAACCACATCTTTAATTAGAGTTTAGTTACCATGGAGCAGCACAAATATTTTATTTTTCTACTTTTCCCTGGAATATAAAACCAAACTGAATATAATTTTACAAGAAAAAGAAACAGGGAAATTCTAATACGTAAAAATACAGCACCAAATTGCTTTTCAAGCCTAAAGTGTATTTCTTTTACACTTTAGTGTATTAGTTACATGATTGTTTATCAGGCTGTTAGCACTGTCAAATTAATACAATAAGAAACCTCCAGAGCAAACATCTCTCTGCAGGCTTGGATTTTTCATGTTGGCTTTGAATTGACATCTTTCTACAATGTGTGCTGACATATCCCATACATTCAATTTCTTTCCTCAGATGCACAATCAAGTGACGTTGAGAGAAAGCCATCTTTTAATGGAGAGTTGAACGGTTTATTGGGAACAGCAGGCATTCTAGGAAACACTGATCGGTCAACCATGTCAGACTCTACTAGACCCATCTCCACAGACATCAGCACTGCTCAGGAGAGTCAGATAATGTGAGTGGGTGCTTATAATCTGTTACTTAACCTACTTGGCAAAGTATATTTGTAGGTGTTTTAAGTTTTGAAGAAATTCAATCCATATTTGTATTTAAATCCATGTGCTACAATTTCAGCTGCCTTTCTGGTGATGATGGGTCCACCTGTATCCCCATCACCTCGAACAATGTGGAGATTGTAGCGAGTCAAGACTCCAGCATCAACAGCAAGGCTCGAGGGAGCAACAAGGTAATCATCAGCTACAAAATAGAGCTATCGTTTAAGTGTATAATTCACAAATTTGGTGAACTCTTACACCAACAAAGTAAGATATTCAAGCAGCTGTGTACCTAAAGGATCTGTTGCTTTTATTTTGTTGTATATTGTTATTATATTTTTATATTATTTTACTTTTATATTGATGGAAACTTGCATCTGTGATGTCTCAACAGGATGTCAAGAGCTTGCTTTCTTACAAGTCACAAGCTGCTGTGCTTTAAAAAGATATTTTTTCTAATTTTCACAATTTGAATGTTCATTCATTGTGTCAGTATTTAGATTTAGTTCTCAAAAAGAAAAGATTAGATATGTAAAAAGTTTTTATAGATTTTTTCTTTTTTAATGAGTATTATACATTTATTTATTTATACACAGCCTCATTATTAAAAAAGTCATTTATTGAAACAGTATGAATTAATTTTGAATGGTGAATTTTTTTCTGTTTAGGTGAAGATTCAACCAGTTGCCAAGTTTGACTGGGAACACAAGTATTATTATGGGAGACTGATAGCTGTGTCCAACTCCTTCCTGGCCTACGCCATCAGAGGTGAGAGTCCCGGAGTAGTTATTTATTTGTTAGTTCTACCACAAAATGACAGAAACATATTACTTGTTATAAATCAAGAAGTAATACTACAGTACTAGTATTAGTACATTGTATGGACTGCTTATAATACAGTGACTTTACCTTGGACTGTTCTCAACTTAAACAGTAACCATGCTTATACATTGAATGAATTACATTTTCCTATGTTCAGTCCACACCACAAGTATTCAAAGAGTAATGATTTTATCTGTCTTTATATGAGTGCTGTGATACCCCTGGCCCCTTGGTTTATCTTTTTCTTTAAAATAAAAACCTCTTCCTCCAGGAGCCAACAACCACGCAATGATTCGCGTCCTGAGTCTGGCTTTTGCTGAGCGCTCCTTACTGAAAGGATTCACTGGGGCCGTCACAGATCTGGCTTTTGCCCACCTTGACTCCTCCCTGTTGGGTTGTGTAGATGAAGCGGGCAACTTAATGGTCTGGCAACTCACCTGCACTGGAAACAAGATACTGTATCCTGACATGTGGCAGAAACCGAAACCGTGTGTGGGAGGATGTGTTGTGTTGTGCGTGTGTGTAGTAACAGTCGATGTTACTTCTTTTATTTGTATTTATATTTCTGTGTCCAATAACCACTAAAATACCACGCACAGCAGCCCAAAACGTCAGATTTTTCACCGCCTGCTTTTGTCACGGTCATGACAGAAACAGATCCTCCACGAACTGTTCTTCTCTCCCATTTTCCTTAACTCATGTTCCCCACAGAGATCAGATAGTGGTTCACATCAAACGACCAGAAGACACTCCACTGAACTCCCATCGTCGCCTCATCTGGTGTCCATTCATCTTGGATGACAACGAGGAGAACCAGGATGACACCAGCCAGACCTTGGCCCTTCTACACGAAGACAGGGTATCAGTGTTTTACCTACCTTTTACATGTTTGACCCAGTTGAATGGAAAGATCACTGCAATTGCAAATAGACTGTTCGAGTAGTATTCCTTATTAAAACTAATTTTAAGAACAGAGGAAAAGGTAGGAAATGTGGGGGGTTCCAAATACTGATTTTTAGTCACAGTTTTATGAATTTTAACATCAGCGTTATAACCCTCCTTGAACAAAATCAGGATATATTAGATGTATAAACATTTCCACTTACACAGTAGTTAAAAGAGATTACGTATTACCGATTACATATTTACAACCTCGTGGTCAGTTAGGGGAATGAGCTCATAATAATAAACTCTACAAAGAAGAAAGAGCCTTGAAATAACAGAAATATTTTTTGAGTTCATCTGAGTTTTAATTTTGTCATCCTCCTCTTCCAGGCTGAGGTGTGGGACCTGGAAGTGTTGAGAGCCAACAACAGCAGTTGGCCTATTGATGCCACGGACCTGAAGGAAGGCCTAATCACAGTAAAAGGACATACCCAGGTAGGGATCATTATCAAACACTAATGTTAACTTTCTTGTTGAATAAGACTTAACCAGTAAAGTATTTGTTCAATACGCTACACTTAGATGATCTTATATGAAAAATGTAGTCACTACTTTGAAGTAAACATTACTAAAGATGTTTCCATTAGAAAAAGTGAAACCACAATAACAAGAAGTACAAAGTGGCATACTGTATGATTTTGGGCTTGTCACATGGATTCCTTGCTGTACTGATTCTCTATGTTGTTTTATGTCTGACCCTCCAGCGAGTCAGTGAAGGGGCCTTGTCTCCAGATGGAACCGTGTTAGCCACAGCCAGCCATGATGGATACATCAAGTTCTGGCAGATATATATAGAAGGTGTACAGGACAAGCCCAGGTAAGCAAGGATGATGTATTTTGAATGTGTGTTTGAGATTGTGTGTAGTGTGTTATTAACGTTTTCTCTCTTTGCTTCTTCTCTTCACGTTCTCGCTTTTCTTCACTCTCTGTCAGATGTCTCCATGAATTGCGGCCTCATGGGGGACGACCCCTCTCTTGCCTTCTTTTCTGTGACAACCACAAGAGGCAGGACCCAGAGTTAGTACACAAGGGTGCACACGCAGCTTTCAGTGAAAGTTGTGACAAACAATACATACACTAATCCAAAGTTGTTGCCATTTGATTTTTAGTTCATTTATGTTCTTTTTCTCCTTTGTCATCTTTGGTCCTTTCTACTTTTCTTCTTTGTAGGGTTCCTTTCTGGCGGTTCCTCATAACTGGAGCAGATCAGAACCAGGAGTTGAAGATGTGGTGCACTGTTTCCTGGACCTGTTTACAGACCATCAGGTTATTCCTTTGGTCTATCATTTAGAATTTAAATCACTCATATCCTTGGCAGAAGCAGTAAAGTATCAGCTCTATTTCCAACATTAAATGTCTTCCTGAAAGACTCCCATCAAGTTGGTTCTTCAGACCAGTCCAGATGTCATGTTTAGCTCTTGAGTCAAGAGATTTCAGGATGGTTCATTCTGTTATCTGAAGTAGATACCATTAATTAGCTAAAAGATGCTAATGATGGAGTGTTTTCTTCTCATAGGTTCTCTCCAGATCCGTTCAACTCATCAGCTCTGCCAAGTCTGAAGGCTAGTCTGGACCTCTCTGCTGAGTATCTCATCCTCACCGACGTACAGAGGAAGGTCAGCACAATGTTTTCAGTTGCATATTTTCAGGAATGTTCTCATTAAATTGTTTTAACAAATAATCAAGCGCTTACTCATTCCTTGATAGTGACACAAATTTTGAGCAAGCTCCTCACTTTTCTATCACTCAGTGTCACTTCATTGACATTTAGCATTAATCAGAAGATAAACTGCATCCTTGAGGGTTAAAATCAAATCATCCTTCAGGAAATTGTTCCAGTTAATTAAACACCAATTAAATTAAATTGAATCTTGGGCTGTGCTTCATCTCAGTGCCAGTTTCAGTTAATCTTGTTCGAAAGGCCGCTCTTGTAGAACAAGGCGTAGTCTGTCCAAGAAAAAGACCCCAAATTTTTGTTAAGTTAAGTTGTGGACTTGGTATCTGGACCTTTTGACCTATATTATCTTTTTATCATGAGTTTGATTTCATACTTTGTTGATGTCATTCTTTGCCAGGTTCTGTATGTGATGGAGCTGCGGCAGGATCTGGAAAAAGGGAAGGCCAGTTTCACAGCTGTGTCAGAGTTCCTGCTGACCCACCCTGTGCTCAGCTTCGGGGTCCGGGATGTCACCCACAGCCGACTGCGACACACTGAGGTTCTCCCTGCAGAGGAGGAGAGTGAGAGCATGACCACAGGTGATCATTTACACACATTCACTACATCACAAAAAGCAAATGACTCCCCTCACTCCTGTTGTCTGTTACCATATAATTTCTTCCATGAATACTGTATATTGCATTGATTTATTTGGTTTCAGCTTTCATTTGGTGACTTTTTGGGAACACTGCTGAATTAAAATAATTTTCCCCTTTTAGAACATTAAATATGTAGCAGGCATTGATCTACTAACACAGGACTATTTTTCGTGTTTGTTTTCTTCCAGAGGGCACTCAAGGACCCACAGAGTCCAAGTCTGGGATCCAGATTAAACTCTACTGTGTTCACACCAAGTAAGTCTCCACCCTCTACCTGATGTAAGCTCACATTGGTTAGAGTAGAGTAAAGCTTGGCTTACAGGCAGTGAATATAAATAGTCAAGTTAATCGTGTTTCAAATTTTCAACTGGCCTAAATCCTAATAATTGGGGTAGTCTTTAATTTATGTGTTTGTGTCTGCGTGTGTTTTCAGGAGTCTGCAGGATGTCCAGATCTGGTTTCAGCCCACTATGGGGTCCAGCTCTGCAGTCTTCCTGCCTCATTCTGATTCTCAGGATGGTTTTGGTAAGTCAGAGTCCCAAGATTTCAGAATAAAGCAAACAGGAAGGAAAAAATCCCAATCAATGAAGATGATGCAACTTAATGTTTACATAAATTTCTCTTTCATTGTGTCTACTGCACCAAGTATGTAGAGAGTAGTAGTAGTCCGCGCACCATGAGAGAAGGTGGCACATTGCCGTATTTTGTATGAATGCAGCCAAAGCTCAGTCCTGCCCTTGGTCAAACAGAGACACAGACATGCAGCTCTTTATACATCTATGACACAGACAGAGCAGAGGAGAGAGACGGAGACAGCAACATAACCCGATTGCTCCGTTTTTAGACAGTTCCACCCTTGCACCCTGCGTGTTGTTATTGGCTGGGCCCAAAGGCTGTAGCCCAGAAATGTCTTGAGCACAGCAAAATTAGAGGAAAATACAGGCAGAGGGCAGGTTCTCTGCAGATAAATATCCCCCCACACACTTCTAATGGGTCATAAGTGATGATTGAGTGGGGTTACTTTTGTATTTGTCCATACATTGTTTTTAGGAAAATCATGCTATTATATCTTTAAAGATATTCTGTATTGTAAGATATAAAAAGATGCTTTGAAGACATAGCTGATTTTTTTGCTCTATATATAGCACATTGGGTTTGTGTTATTTCAAATATTTCCACATAACTAAAGTACTCTTAAATTTTGTATTTCCAGCAGGGTTTTCAGACCATCTCACTGACCAGAGCTCTGACAAGGACTCAGGAAGTGGCTCACAGACCGACCTAAGGAAGATCCCATCTCTTCCTGCTCCTGCTGATTTCCTGTCGAACTCTACCCCTGGCAGTGGGCCGATGCCCAAGCTGATGACTCCTGACGCCTTCATGACACCAAGCACTTCGGTATGAACTCATACACCATGTATATAGTGCTACTGGGCTTGAGTTTCAGTTCAGCATGCAGTTTACAAAATGGTAAAAAACACTTCAACTCCAGCAGATGGACACTATGCTTCAAACATGTTTTTATTTGTCACTTAGCAACATCTCTTCCCATGAATAGCACCTCCTCCCACGTATCGGTCGAGTGCTGCTGCCAGCCACACACACAAGCCCATAACCCTGTCAATACACAGTCCATACAAACTGAAGACCTGCTTCATCTTTGGCTGTTTAAGTTTACATGAAGGTACAACTTAAACAGCCAAAGATATAGTAGGTCTTCAGTTTCATCCAGTTAATGAAATTTGTAATATTAAAAAAACATGCAGTTAAACCACAGAGAAGTGATTATCTGAACATTCATTACATTTGCTCCCCATAAATCACTTTTATGTTACCCTCCAGGTACCGGCATCTCCTGGCAGCAGTGCCAGCAGTCTGACCATTGTAACAGCTATCAGCAGCAATTCTGACTCAACTAACAGGTAGGTTTCTTTATGCCGTCTAGTTCTTATAAGCTCACGATACAGTAATTAGTAGTGGCCAGTGTAATGTCAACCATTTTAATAGTTATATATCTTTAGTGCTGGCTGACTCGGATATGTTCCAGTTGCATAGAGATAATTTACTGCTTATGGGGTGTTTTTTGAGGGGTTTACTGAATGCTACACATTTTATATACAAACCCTGTTTATGAATATTTGATTAACATAGCCACATAATTTGTTCCTGTTTTGTTTTCTGATCACACACATTAATATGTATGGTTGAGTACGGTATGTCTGTCTTACTGTGTGCAGAGCTATAGATGATGTCAGTCAGAGTCCTAACAGAGCAGAGAACAACAGCAGCAGTAGTCTGACACTCTCTGCCTCCACCAGCAGCCCCAGAGCTGCCACTGCTGTGCTGCTGCCGGGTCTGGAGAACCTACAGGTAGGACTTGAAACACTCTCCTATCAGTCTCCCAATAATCATATGGCATGATCTTTTTCCAATACACTTTTCTTCTCTATATTTAGCCTTTGGCGTCCCCTAGCGGTCCTCTTGCACTTGACAGCTCTCAGGTCTTGGACTCTCCCCTCCTACCACCACTGGCCTCTCCAACCAGGGCCCGCTCCCCTGATGTCATCTCCTCAGCCTCCACAGCCATGTCCCAGGACATGCCAGAGATTGCATCCCAGACCCTGCAGCTTCAGCGTGGATTAGTGTCCAGCTTGGAGCCCCTACCACTGTCTGCTCTCCAGACAGACAGCATGGCCTCTGCTGCCTCTGCACTGCACCTGCTCACGTCACCACGCACAGCCAACAACGGGTACGCTGATGACCAGTAATCATAATGTTACCATGACATAAACAGAAACAGAAAACGTGTGTGTGTGTGTGTGTATATGTGTGTATATATATATACACACACACACACACATTTTCTGTTTCTATATATAGAGAGAGAGAGACTGTTAACTGATCCTATTGTAACACGAGGAATGAAAACCTGAAATAAAAAATCGATATGTATTTTAAAAAAGTCAGGAATAATGAAAAGCATATATGATGTTGTAACTTGCAAAAACGCCAGTATAGTCCCTTAAATTAACCAAACTACTGTATTTTTCTGTCTCAGCCTGTTGCCCCTCGAACTTGGAGGGGCAGATGGACCAGTGGGTGGGGCAGTAGAGTCAGAGCCCAGACTCAGCCACACCCCATCTTTACTGGAGAATGCCTTATCGCAGGAGAACCCTGGGGTAGGAGGAGGGTCTTCAGATGGTAGTGTTAGCCACACACCTTGGCCAGCTGCACCTGACATCACCAGAGAAACCAGGAACAGCCTCAGGGACAATGGTCTTGGAGACTGGTAAGAATTCCCACATACGAATACAGTTAACAAGTATAAACATACACATCTACATGAAATATCTCAGAGGTCCTGCAATCTCATTTGTAAACCCTGACCACTACTTTGGGAAAATAAAACTTGTATGTTGTCTGTAACATTTAGTGTAAATGATTACTTGTGAAACAGTTTTGTTCTCTATTTTCAAGACCTGTAACATACAAAAGTATATAGAGCACCTGAACAAACACACATTAGCATAAACAAGCTGTTACGTAAGGCCTGCAAGTGTAAAGGGAGAGCTGATGTGGCTTTGACATACGACTAGGTCAGTTTATGTGTGACATCTGTGTTGAAATAGTAAAATGAGTGTGAAAACCTTTCATCACAAAGAGGTTTGTGGCATGTGTCTGCTCTGTGTTGCAGTTCAAGAGAGGAGTCAAATGACAGACTCTTGAGTTCACCTTACCATCGGCGCTCCTATCACCTCACACAGAGCGACAGTCAGGACGCTGGTGCAGAGCAGAGGTAACTCTTAAGGAACACACCATCCCAAAATGAGCACAGTAATTTTTTTAAGGCACAAAAACATTTATTTATTTTCCAAGATGATCACTGTGCACATGGCATTCAGTAGGCTTCACAGGCTACAGCGGCTTTCTTACTGTGTGGCGTGTGTTTCTGTGTACCCAGCGACCCCGATGATGAGGTGGCCAGCTTGGCATCGTCCTCGGGGAACTGTGGCTCTCGCTCTTCTCACAGACTCCCTGTTAAGGACTGGAAGTCTTCTCCGCGAGGCTCGCCAAAACTAAAGAGGAAGGCCAAAAAAGATGACAGGTATTTTGATACTTGAAACATCTTTGTATGAAGTGGGGATAAAATAAAAATGATAATTAGTAGATTATCAGTCACTCACCCAGGCTTCATTGATTTGAGCATTCATCAGCAGTTTCCTTTTTACTGTATCTCTCTATTTGAAGAAGTGCAACAAACAAAACTGAGCAATGACTGAGCCTGCTCTCGATCTTAATCCAGCATAATTTAGTTGAAGTTCAGCACATGAGGTTATATGGATTTTCAAGCTATGGCAATGATGCGGCTAAAATGTGTTTGTATCTCCAAATACTTTGCTACTGTTATTTAGTATATTATTTGGCTTAAATGCTGTTGGTAATGTTGTAATGTCACAGTAAGAAGCAGTCATTAATTTATTGTCCATGAATTCAATATCACTTATTTCGTCTCGCTTAATATATACAAAATAATTGTTAATAACTGTTAATATACACATAAACATGTAGAACACATGTAAACACAGTTCTTGATACTTTGAAGGTCTTGTAATGCTCATGAAGTTTCTTTCTTCCTTCTCCTCAGTGAATCATCTCAGTCCAGGCAAATGGACTCTGGTCAGGTAAGATGATCACAAAAAAATCTGTGCATATTGCTGTTATTGTATTTTTGTTTTATATTTTATGTCTCCTTTCGAAGTTCTTGTGGAAACACATCACACCTAACTTAAACCAGTATTTGATTTTTATCTACTAGTGGACAGGAAAATCAAAACAAGCTAGTTTTAGATAGCTTCACTAAAAAAATATTGATGCATGTGTATTTTTTCAGCAGCACATTTCCCCGCTCCACCTGGTCTCCTTTTTTCTTCAGTCATTCTCTCCATCTGTTCACAGATGAACGTAGAAGTACAGGACGAGTTATTGATGCTCCTGCGTAGCCAGCAGAGAGAGTTGACTGAACTGCGTGGACAAATTGAAGCCATGCAGAGCTCCATTATGGCCCAGGTCGAGCACGTCCTGACCAACCACCAGGAACAGGAACGTATCCTTCAGTCTTTCTTACTCATTTTCCGTAGTTTGTTTCTTTTACAAATCTGCCACTGATTTAAAAACATTAGCCCACTGTACACCCAGGCCCAGTGAAGAACTGTGATGCCATTGAATTAAAATTGAATTAAACAAAAGGCCCTGTGCAGAAGCAACACGATTTTTCTTTGGTCACACAACCTGAGGCCTGGTGTCAACTGGAACACCTGACGCTACCCTGCGTGTTTTCCGTTAAGCACAAAGTTTTGATGAGTAAGTGGCACAAAAAGGTGTTGTGTACAGTATGTGCTCCATTTGAAACACCCCTCCTGAAGGACAAACCTCTCTAGAGTTGTCATTGTTGTGCACATGCTCGTCTCCATGGTGATCCTTTAACAGCATATTATTTTGAGCCTTGACCATTCATGATCTCAGAGCGCAGACTGGAGCGAGTTCTGGCAGAGAGTCAGAATCATCAGCAGCAGCTTCAGGAGCAGCTCAGCCAGCAGCTCGGCCACGCCCTCAGCTCAGCCCTCACCAACAGAATGGACAAAGTGCTGCGAGAGGAAATGAAGAAAACAGTCCCACAAAGTAAGGAAGCACACAGACATTTTAAACACTTGTTTGAATCTGTCAATTAAACTGACAATTAACTGGACTCAAATTTCAGAGGTCTTATATATTCCTTGACACTCAGGGGTAAAGAAAACACAGCTGATTCCAAATATAACTATCACTATGTTTCACCTTTGAGTCTGAGCATTATGGTAACTCATCTGTTAAGATCTGAATGTCATCAGCATAACAGTGGACAGGATTTTTGTCGATGTAAGGTGTGGGGGAGCACAGTGACAAAGCAGTTTCATCCATGGATTGATGGCTAGGATAAAGTACAGCACTACTTTGAGTGGTATATGTCCTGTGAGTTTATTCCCACTAAAAGAGAAGAGCCTTTGTACACATCAGATAAAATGTCCACAAACTATTGAGGAAGGTGAATTTCCTCCAGTGCATTAAGTACCAGCTTGTGTGATAATGCTCCAAAGGCATCTCTAGAGTCCAGGAATGCAGTGTAGAATTTAGATGATTCATTCTTGAAGTTTTGAGGCAGAATGTATCCTCATTCATGCCTCGTCTGTCTATATATATATACTTTTTGTTTAGGTTAAAGAATGTGTGTGTCCATGAGTCATGTCAGTGTGCAGGCAAGCATGCATTTCATAAGTACTTTATAGACCTTAGGGAGGAGAGAAAAGTCTTTTCATGTAGATGGACCATTGTCTTTCTTTGGTATTCTGTGAATAAGGGCACCCCTGAGAAAGAGTCTGAGTGGACTGAGGCCTAGTGGCTTTTAGATACTCAAGTATGATGTTATCGTAGCCTCTTGCTTTGTTGTTTTGGAGATGAGAGGACTTAATTTAGTTCATCTAAAGTGAAATTGTACGTGTCTGGATAATAGTCTGGCACAATTGTTTCAGTGTTTCCACGTCATGGGGCCATGATCAATGGCACAGGAGAGAATATTACATTTAGCAGCATAATATTCTCGTACTTTATTCACATCACTGACACCAGGCAGAGAGTCAGGGAAAAAACTATTGTTAAGAATAATGTCAATAGCTCTTGCCTTACAATGTTGCCATAGATACGCCGCCGTCTGTGTCGCCCCTCCACTCTGCTGGTATTTAGTAAGAGCACGGTGATGTCTCTAACGAAGCACGGCTGCTTTTCAAACCAGGCAGTGAGGGAGGCTGTTGTTATTTCCGCTGGATAGTCTTCACATAAGGAGAACTTTTTTGAAGACTCTTGACACATATCTCAATTGCAGTAGTCCGAGATGTTTCCTGTTCATGCATCCTGTGCAAAATACTCCAGTTAAGCTGGACGCCACCTTAACCAGCTTCCCTGGCTCAACAGAGAAAATTAAGTTAGTCTCTTCTTTGAGTAATTTGATGTCGAGTATTTTTCTAAAAGCTCTCCCGTAGACCTGAAACTTTTCCCATTCATACTCGGAGTGGTTGAACCAACAAGGCTGAGGTTCACTGAGATCCTCTCCCCCAGTGGAGCTGGGAAGCCACTGGTTGGGGCTATTTTAAAGGCCAGTTGTAGTGAAGTCACCAGGCCAACAGTGTCCAGAACATAGTCAACTTCCAGTGCATTAACAGTGGCAGTTAAAATCGGTGAGAGATTTTCCTAAATCATTAGCAGATTCTGCAATGTGTAAGTGTACTAATGTTTTTTAGATGCCTCTAGTAGCAACTATTTAGGCACCAGGCAAGAGCTGTATTAATATGAGGGCAGTCTACTCTCCAGTGTGGATAGACTGTCAGTTTAGTTTGTCAGCACAAATGAAGAAATGTCTGTGAGAACAAAATAAGCAGAGAACGCAGTTTCACAAAGTAAGGAGAGCTTCAGTCTGTATACCAGAACTTGAGTCGGCTGAGACCAGGTGGAGTCTTGTGTTTGTAAGCACAGTCAGCCATATTTTTTACCAGATGATGGTGGTATCGCACCATTTCATTGTTTGAGATTTAGCTGTTTTCTTTTTGTTCAGGTGTTGTTGTGGACTGAGGTCTCTACAAAAATTAATTGGAAATGCTAATGTGGATGCAAATAATTTTCAAATGAAAACACTGTTGAGAAATTCAGATGATTTAATATAGACATAGTCTGACTTGCCGTGACTCAATGAATGTGAAGCACTGACTTTGTGTGTTCATTGACTTTGTGATTTATGTACACTGGTCCTGTCATGGGCAGTTTGTTATTCGTTTGGTAAGGTCAGTGTGCTGATATCACTATGACAATCAGATACTTGCATCCCTGATCTAAATTAGCAGTGAACATTGCAGGTCTAGCATGCCTTTCATAGATGAAGTACATCTGGTCTACTGACTGATTTTGTTTTCTTTCTTTTATCTTGTCTTAGTTTTTCAGTGCAAAAACTGGACAAAATACAGACCAGGCTGCACATCAATAAATCACATTGTTATCTTAATGCTTAAGGTCATCCCAGGCATAAATTAAATTAAATATAACAAAGGCAGCTGAGTTAGGTTGGACTGTGACACTAATATTGAGCAGTCTTTGGAGAGATGTTTTCTTGCCTTGCCTCTCCTGCCCTCTAATTCGAGGATGAGATGTTCCTGTCTTTTTACCCTTTCCTTGATCACAGGCCTAATTATAGGTTAGTTCTTTCTAATCTGTCTTGTTAATTATTTCCTCTCTAGCGATCTCCAAGAGCCTGGAGCCTGTGACGGGTCAGCTGAGCAACACAATTGCTGCCAAGCTGACTGCTGTGGAGGTCACCCTAAAGGACAATGTCACCAAGGTGGTCAAATCCAAGGTAGGTAGCTGGCTCACTTCCCCACCTGCCTTTCTATGCCTCCACGCTGGTCATCATGTTTTCAGGTTGTCTGTCCCATTCTCGTGAACACGATATCTCAGGAACAACTGAAGGGAATTTCTTCAAATTTTGTCCAAACATTCACTTGTTCTCCTGGATGAACTGGTTAGATTTTGATGGTCAAAGTTCAAGGTCACTGTGACTTCACAAAACACGTTTTTGGACGTAACTGAAGAATTCATGTGCAGATTATGGCACAATTGAACACAAAAGTCTAATAGGATTAATAATGACATTTTATATCCAAACTTCACCGTGACATCACATTGTTTTGCAAAAACATTTCTGGCCATTATTCAACGCTGTAATTCATGAACAGAAGGGACGATTGTGACCATATTTCCTGCAGCTTGACTTGTTAGTGGAGGCATATAACTACCGGTTTAACACAGATCTTCTGTTTCTGCTTTCTATTTTCCAGAACACAACAGATGCAATTGGCCGAGCAGCAGCTGAAGCGATGCAGGGGCCCATCCAGGCAGCCTATAAAGATGCCTTCCAGAGCATCGTGCTGCCTGTTTTTGAGAGAGGCTGCCAGTCCATGTTCCAGCAAATCAATGACAGCTTCAAACAAGGAACACAAGAATGTAAGCAATATCAAAACATAGTGGAGGTTTAAAAATATGACCTACTACAACACAAGGTCAAATTCATCTTTTTCTTGAATGCTCCGGAAATGTATTAATAACTATTCATTAGATGTTCAGACACTCAAACATTTTGGAAATGTCCCTGGATGCTGCTGTGGTCGCTCTCAGTGGCAGGTTTCCTTATGATGGGAGGAATGGTGCTTTGTTCGTGTTGGGTGTGTCCAGTATCTAGCCTTGAAATCAGTGTCTGTTTATCTGGAAGTCTAATTAAATAACCACCTTCTTCAGAAAGCTCAGGGACAGCTTTTCTAATGTTGCTTTGTCAGACTAACCCAAGGCACTGATGTGTTTATTCTGACATTGTGTTCATGCCCACCTTGGAAAAATGATGGGGTTTTTTTAAATTTACCAAGGCTGTCATAAAGTGTGTAGAGCAGGGAGACAAACACAGACAGCCAACAATAAATAGGGTGGCCACAATAGCTACCTGGTTGTGTCTGTGGGTGTCTGTGGGTGTGTGGGTGGGTGTCTGTGGGTGTGTGTGTGTGTGAGCTCTTGTGAGCTTTTCCTATTTAAATTTAATCCACAATCAAATTCAGTTCAGTGTTTGTGTGTAAATATTGTAACTTTGTGAGTGCTCAGTAGTACGTTTGTCTCATACACTGAACTGCAGTAACATGTCAAGTGTTATATATATATATATATATATATATATATTGATACAGCATGTGGTGCTTCCCCTAATTTGTAATATATATGGGTGGACATTGAATGTAAGGCTGTATATTTTATATACTTCATGCATGTTGTTCGCTTTGCTTTGCATGAAAAAGAAAAATTATTTAAACCAGGGAACGCGGTCCAGAATGCATTCGCATTTAATTTGTTTTCATAATATTTATCAATCTGTTCTTCAAACCACTAGTAGAAAAAGTAAGGTCCATGATTACCAGGAAGGAAAAAGGTTTAAAACTGGTCCTTATACACAATCAGTGTATTGAGTTTTTATGGCTAACCTGTTAGCAACAAACCTTTGCACTGTTTGATCCTCCAACTCCTGAGAAAATATCTGGGTGTTTAACAGAACAGTCGATTGATGCTTTACATAAGGCTGATAATGAGAGCCGTTAGACTTTACTTTATAATGTGTATTTAAGAATCTGGTTTGTGGACGGAAGTAAACAAGCCACCATTACTATGGTGGCACCTCACTTGATAACCAGTGAATAACAATGTAATTTAGCTAAAGGAAAAATTATTAATTGAAGAAATGATTTTCTTTTGACTGTGATCTTTGCAGACATCCAGCAGCTTGAGACTCATATGAAGAACAGAAAGCAGAGAGAGCAGGAGACACGAGACCCCATGATTGGCCAGCTCCAACAGATGATTGACAGCTTCCAAAGCTCCAGTGATCAGATGGCCAATAATATCACAGCAAACGTCCGGGGAGAGATCCAGCACCAGATCCAGATGATGGTGGGAAAGTATGTATCCTGGCTATCCCTAATTGATCACACTGCTATCCACTTGTGATTGGAAATCTGCTATTTAAATCTTTTATGGTCACATTTGAAAAGAACTGAATCTCCTCCACTGAACCATTTCCACTTTACTTCCCTTGACCTCGTTTGTCATTTAGCTACATCTATATATTTCCCTAAATACGATCGTACTGTAACTAGATGTTGGATACCTGCACTCATCAGTGAAGTTTGTTACAGTTTCTGATACTGAAATAAATAAATAAAATCACTGACATTGCCCACTCAGTACTACGAGCTGTCACTGTCAAGTGACAAAAGACTCCTGCTGTTGACTGATATTACTCACATTGACTGGTCTGATATCACTGATTAACATTCCAAGCAGACATTTTTAATATCAGATATGCATATCAGCAGATGCCTATGCCAGCAGTGCTGGCCTTACTCACTGCCTATCGAGCAGGTGTGTAATGGATTGGAGAGTAGAAACAAGCAAAGCTTAATCCTGGGGCTAATGTAAGAACATAAATTCGATCGAGTCTCTTGTTCCCTCTGCAATTAATTTCATGGCCTCTAGAGTTTATACATTTGTTGGGGGTGGAGCAGAGACCAAGTAGTTGGCCAACTAAAACTTAAAAATCTTGAAAAAAAAAAAGACAATGCCCGATTGAGCCAGAATTTAAATCTGAGATTCAAGGTTGTATGTTAGGTTCACCAAATCAAATCAAACTTAGAGGTTGAAGATACTGGAAATGTGGAGGATAACCAACTTTCTGTCCTTATGTTTTCTCTGCTGTCCTTTTCCTGCCCAGTTTGCAGGAGTCTATTCTTAGCCACGTGCAACGAATTGTCAAAGGGGAGGTGAGTCTGGCAATGAAGGAGCAGCAGGCAGTGGTCACCTCCAGCATCATGCAGGCAATGAGGTCAGCGGCTGGCACACCCGTCCCCACAGCACACCTAGACTACCAGACACAGCAGGCCAACATCCTGCAGCTCCTCCAGCAGGGCCAGCTTAACCAGGCTTTCCAGCAGGTAAAACACACACACACACACACACACACTCACACACTCACACACACAGGTGTAGCATTGTGCACGTTGCAGCCTCTGTAGCATAATTGTATTTTCCAGTTGATAATGAATGCAAACACCCTCACATAACTTATAATTATTCACTGATAGAAATGCACTTACACACACACACACACACACACACACACACACACACACACACACACACATACATGCATACAGGGCCCACCAGGACTATAAGGCACAGAAAGCCAATATGCAACAGCTTCATACGTTCCCATTTGCAGGCCCCACTAGTGCTTTAGCTCTGCTAGGAGCGCTCATTATGTTTGTGTTTTTCTACCCTAAGTAACTTCTTAGCTGAACCTGCTCTAAATAGCCACTACGCTCTCTCAGCTTTGTTATCAGTCATCTTCACACGAACAGAATTCAGTTCACACGTCACCTTTTGGGTTGACGTTTGTAAACAGAACAGGGTTAGAATAGATTATCTACACTCAAAGTTTTAATAGGATGCTAAACATATTGTTGTTGCATGGATTCATCTTGAGTTTTTGTGGTCTGAACAAGCGTAGTGATCTGACGTCAACAAAAATATAGCAGAAAAAATTGTATCTTTATAGACATTTCTCTGCCCAGTTTTAGAAGTAACATGATACCAGTAGTACTTTTCTTTTTTTCTTTTTTTTTTTTTGCTTTATAGTTGGTGGACAGGAATGTTTTCTCATAGATCTGTTGCAGGGAAGGTGATTTTGAACTGATGTTGTCAAGGATGTATGAAAATGGTTTTCTGTCTCACTTTGTCCCCAGGCTCTGTCAGCAACAGATCTGAACTTGGTGTTGTATGTGTGCGAGACCATTGACTCTCAGCAGGTGTTTGGTCAGCACCCCTGCCCTCTCAGCCAGCCCGTGCTGCTGTCGCTCATCCAGCAGCTCTCCTCCAACCTCGCAACCCGCTCTGAGCTTAAAATCAGGTGAGGAAAACCAAGGTTATTTCATGCACCATATTTTGGAAGGACTGTATAGTACATGACTTTTGCACATTGTCACATCATTACCAACTTGAAAATTACTTGGCTCTTCTAAAGGGTCAGAGTAATTGTCTCTTTTTAGTGTGTTAATTGTGGAAGTCAAAAATGTGAAAGACACACCTGAGATATGAACTTGACTGACCGCCACATCACAAATGTCTGTGACATCAGAAAACGGTAAATTAATGTAGGTTTTCCTATACTCAAAGTGGGAAATAAAAAATATGTGAGTGATGTTGAATGAAACAGCTGCTCTGTTTCAAACAAGCCAAACTCAAATACAAGTACTCAGGTACAATATTGTGTTTAACCTTTTTCCCTTTATTGACACAGCACATCAGCTCCAAAAGCCTCGAGCCTCAAGCACAATCTGTTCTCCACATAACGACTAATAATATGACAGAAGCGTAATATTCCAGGGTTTCCTTATCAAATGCACAACTATGTATATTTTTACTGTGTGGTCTTCCTACATGGTTTTATTACTGTCACTTTAGGTCTTAGACCAGTTACTGAATTATTTATAATCTGCAATATAGATGATTAAAATAACCTGAATATTTTTGCACATGAACATTGACATATTAAACACATGGACCGTTTCCAGTTTAAAATAATACAAACATTCTTACCTTTTCAGATTCCTTGCGGGATATCATTGTCTCATTAAATGATTGTCTCACACCACTGTAGCTTGATATAAGACCTGTCTTGCAATGCAGCAGGCATAACTTGCAATTTTGGAAAATGTCATTGGCTTTAATCAAAAACCTGTGAACTGTATAAGCTTATTTTTTCCTCAAATTAATTTTAAGTTCATTTTCTCACAAAGTGATAGCAGCGAACACGGTTTGAATTTTATTACGTGCCCATTCTCAAACACTGTGTGCCCCTAAATCAATAATAAAGTCAGTCTTTGTCTAAACTTTTGCTTCCCATCTCATCTCCATTGTATGTCCATTATTCTTTGTCTCCCGAGTGCCAAACAGTGCTAAACTGCTGACCCCATCACCCTGCTCCGTCTGTAGCGCTGCTACATGGCTGTCCAGGGAGCTCAGATCATCCTGTGAATAGCATTGCAATTTCTGGATTCTCTCTATCGTTCTGTTCTTTCTGTGTCCTTGTATCTTTTATCCCGTTGTTCACTCCTGAACTCCCTCCTGTTTTTTCTGTTCTTTTAACAGTTTGTATTGAACTGTTATATTTCCTCAAAATGAAAGTGTGACCCCCATCCCACTCACTTTATTTCCTTTTCTTTTCTGAATCCTCACATCCCATATCTCCTCTTGTTCTTCTCTCCCCCCCCCCAGAAAACCCTCCTTCTCTATCAGAGTCCTTTTACAGCACATGCCTGATGCTGCGTTTACATTGCAGCTGCCTGCTGCTGCTAATACAGCCCTCTGGTGCCGCTGTGTGCCATCTGGAGAAAAAGATGAGGGCAGCAGGGTGTGGTTCAGTCTAAAGCATTATTAGAGCAGATACAGCCATGGTTGGATGATTGTGGTGGGAGAGGGTGCAGTGGAAAGAATCAAAACAAGACGAATCATAAAACTTTTTAACATATGTCACTTTTGCCTACATTTACTGCTAACTGTGTTTAAGCCGTACAGGGAACTCCAAGCTGTGTAATTAGAAGTCAGTTAATATTGGGATTATACAAAAATCACAACATGTGTACAGTAAATGTCATAGATATTTAATGCATGTATTCCCAAGTCTCTGTTCACATCAAAGGACAGATGGCACTGTAAACTTTGCATCCTAAACTTTAAGCACTTTTTAAGTCTTTGCACAAGATAAAGAAGCCTCCTCTTCTTTACTTCTGATAGATAGTAACTCAGAAGAATCCACAAGAGAAACCAGGGGAGAAACAAAAGCACTGCTGGCTTGTTAGGACTTGAGAAGATGTGATTATCCACAAAAACCGCGGTCTTAGCAGGATCATTAACAGTTCACATGAGGAAAACGTAAAATTGAGTGGATTGGACACAATTAAGTTAAAGGCAGATTATCTCCTGCAAGACATTAACTGTACAAAGGTGTGCAGTATCTGCGATGTAATGTGCAGTGACATTAAATGTCCTTTTGAAGAGTGTGTTGGCATCATTCTGTTATGCGGGAACAGCTCTAATGGTTAGACTGGGAGCGGGAAGTGCTCCGGACATGGAGATAAATGGTAGAAGCTGGAAAGACACAGAGTGAGAGAGCAGAGCAGAAATAGAGCACAGTCTGGACAGTGTAATCACCAGATGTCTGACTGAAACAATTAGTTGTGGAGTTAAATGTAGTGTAGCCTGAGTGAGAGGACAGGACGCAGGTGAGAATGAGCAAAACTCAATTTCTGTTGTGATATTTGAGTGAAGACGTATATATTCACACAGTGGGCTGCCGGCCAGGAAGGTGATCAAGGACAGCGCTTGACATCCAAGCTGCGAGAGATAGTTTAGACAGTGATCGAGCTCTCTCTGTGTCCCCTGCAGCCGCTCCAAGGGTCAAAACACAAAGTCTGTGCAAGTTATCCTTATACTGCTTTTATATCAGAGTGAATGAAGCCAGTGGTTTGGAGATTCAGATGCACACGTCAACCTTTTTTTAATTTCACGTCATTTTCTAAGTTAATTGTTCGTCATCCTGTCTTTTTCTTGAGTCTGCCTGATGGCTAAACACTGTAGTTCTTCTAACAATGTCTTTCCTGCTCACACCTACAGAAGATGATATCTGCCTGGCTGGAACTTTTAGTCTTTTGTCATTGTTATCTTACATCTGTCTCCCTCTGTGTCCCTGTGCAGTTACCTGGAGGATGCAGTGATGAATCTGGACCACGGCGACCCGCTGACAAGAGACCACATGTCCTCCGTGCTGGCCCAGGTCAGACCGAAGCTCTTTGCCTTCCTGCAGCAGGACCCCCACAGCCTGCTCAGCAAGAGGGCGCGGCGCCTGATGATGATGCTGCAGGGTCTTGTCAACCACTAGTTCCTTCATTTAAAGTCTGGCGCAGAGGAGTCGTTGTCCTCATAGATACAGATCATGAGTCCATTATGAGTCTGCAGAAAGCAACCAGGACGACCCCCCACCCCCACCCCCACCCCTCACTTTGAGCAGTTTGTTGGAGCTTGAGGATGGAACATCATGTTGTTGGTTGGAGATGGACGACGAGGGCTCCTAAATGAAAAGATTTGAAACTTTTCACTTGGTTAAAGAAGAAGGACCCCTCTAGTCCACCAGTCCCTCGACACAACCCTGAATCCAGCTGTTTCTACCCCCGGGCATTTCTTCCCATTCCTCCTCCTCCTCCTCTAACTGCACAGGTGAAGTGTCCATTAAGGAAAAAGACTGTTCTTGTTACCTTTGTGTTTTTTTTTTTTTTCCTAGACATATCTTCAATGCAAGACAATAATGGTCTGGACAGAAAGATTGTTGTTGATTTCTGTTAAAGAGACTCTTTAAGTTCACTGTAGATTCTTCTAGACCTTCATTACTGCTGCAGGCAGTCTGGTTGTGTCTCATCCTTTTATCCCCATCAAGAAGCAAAAGACTGTGTCAGAAACGACAGCCAGAGAGCCTGATGATTCTGCTCCGGTGTCTGGTCTCCCAGACACACAATACCTGTAACTCCTTTAATGTTGCATCATACAAATGTGCATAAGACTCAAAGAATGTTCAGTGGTCCACAAGACCGAACATGGCTGTTTCTTTTTGTTCTGCTGCGGTCCTCCGGCCCGTCAGTCAGACATGTTGAGTTTTAGGAATACTGGACAAGTTGTGATGCAGGGGGCTACTTCTGAGCAACAGTACGCCAAAAGAAGTGTCTCACCTCAAAATGTCGCCTTGTATCTCGGCCTTATGAGCGAACACCAGGCCTGGACGCGTTTTTTTTTTTCTTCTTCTTCTTTACAGAGCAGCATCCTTGCTACAGTTAACTTGGAATTCAGCTGCCGCAGGAATACAGTACCAGGCTAATCCCAGCAACCAAAAGTATGAAACATCCAAAGCCAATTTAAGTTGGTGGCATATTTCCTTTCAGTTATTTCTCGTTAGGTTGGAGATAACAACCTTGCCAGGCCAAATCTTTCTCAGTGAGGATCAACATGTTGAATTGTTTTACTGAAAGTTAATAACATTTGTTCTGAGTTGGATGTATTCGAGCATATCTCATTACACCTTTTCAGTCTGACCTTGTTTTCACAATCTATCTGATATCTGAGGGATACAAATAAGAACTAAAGGATAAGGAATAACTATAAAAAAGATTTTTGAAATCTAATGAATATTTGCGAAGATGCCCCAGGCGGAAAAAATTCCCCTTTAAAATCTGAAATGTTTGGAGCCCAGCATCGAGGTTGGCAGCCGTCCATGTGTACAGCTCGGTCCTGTAAATTGATCAGCCTGCTCCCCATGTTTTCTTCTGTGTTAGTCCCTTCTCTCTTTTTTTTTTTTTTTTATAACATTTAGTATTTGTAAGACTTGTATACTTGCTTTAAGAGTTGTCAAACTAGTTATAAAACATAATAAAAACACTTCCTAAACATTAATTGTTACTGCTGATGTTGTTTTATCAGGATATTCCAAATAATGTTTGTTAAACTTAACGTGCAGTTACTTCTCACAGACTCTAGGAGGCAGCACTTAGTTGGACTGCGGATATTCACCCTGCTTGTCATTTAAGTTTTGAATTCAGAAATCATTCCTGCTCTGGCAGTCTCTGTTTTAGTGAACATTGAAAAGCCTTTAGGTTGTAAATGCACTGTTTATTCATCTTTAAAGTGTGTTCAAAGTGTATGATCATTTGTGTACAGCCCATTTACACCTATTGTTTAACTACAGGGTGGCCACACTTTTTGCTGATTGTATAATAAAAATTCTGTTCATTTCACCTCCGTGTTTAGAATCTCTTAAGTTGGATTTGTCTAGCAAGTGCCTTATTGTATTTTATCTGTTTTGGACGTTTGATCCCATTTGGGCCTTTAGACAACACGTAATGTTGGAGCATTATCCCACAGCAGTTCCATGTAACTTTAACAAGCATTTATCTCATTCAGCTGTGTGGTTGGATCTGAAGTCAGGCTCAGACAGCACTGCGGAGGAGAACCTGTATGTTTTGTTTGCAAACATTTGTCAGGAAGACAGTCGGCTTGGACGGATATTCGAGCGCTCATGTCAGTGTATGAAACGGAGCGATGTATTATTTTGACTACTAGCACCTTCACCTTTCAGCTGCAGACCCTGTTTGAAGGACAGGCTGACTCCGGCTTCACCGTGAGTGGCAGCTGTGTCACTTGTTCTCTCTGTTGTGTTCTTTTCCCTCTGCTTGGTTGGTTCTGTTGTATCTTTTACAGTTTCTTTTACCCCAAACGTTTTGGAATAAAAAAAAAAGAAAAAAAAAAGAAAAATAGAATTGTTCAATTTATTGTGTCTCTATTTGTTATTGTCTTTATTTGTAAAGGATTTTTTGTTATGTGCTTCCAGAAAACAGACCTAAGGTTGATGTAAACAGCTTTCTACAGCAAGTGGACAGCAACACAGACTTTTATTGTACAGTTTTGAGGTAATTCTACTCGGCCATTTCTATTTTTTTACTTTCTACCACTCCACTACAAACTGTGGGAATATTTTAGCTATAGTTACTTATTCAGATTAAGATTTTACATAAAAACTAACATGTTTATAAAATACAACATGCTGTCATAGATTAAATTGATGCTTTTCAGCCTTTTTGGCTTGGGAACCTTAGGTTGGGAACCACTGCACTAAACCTCACTGTAAGACCATGTACTAGAACAGACTTACAGCCTTACACTGATGCATCAGCCTTGAGTGAATGAGTGCTTTTAATTTGATATTTTTTGCTGCTAACCATTTTGACTGCAGGACCTGTAATTGAGCATTTTGAGGTGCTGGTGCTTTAACTGGAGTAAAGGACCTGAATACTTCTCCCACTGTTTTTAGATCCCTAAAATCCCTAAAATCCTCCCAGCATCCACCCCTCCACCCAGGCCAGACCTGGCTTCTGTGCAGCTCATGTGGGACTCTGCTGTAGACCTTCCTCCTCCTCCTCCCCCCTCCTCCTCCTCCCCCCTCCTCGGCACGGACTCGCCCTCCCCTTCAGCGCAGGGGAGCGCACTGTGGATGCTTTAACACTGGAGTACAGAGCTGCACCAAGGACAGGAGGGAAACACTTTGACCAGCTGAGGAGCGGGACATTGGACTGCCTCTTGTAGGAAAAAAAAAGAAAAGAAAAGAAAAAAGAAATTGGGAATCCCGGTGCAAACCTGAAACTTCGAGAGGTCGGAGGACAGATTGTCGGGTCAGCATGGCATCTCTGATGAATTCTGCATGTCTCCTCTTCTTGCCTGTTGCTCTGCTTCTGAGTAAGTACCGAAAAATATCTTGAGTGATTCAGGTGAAACTTGTGTGTGTGAGAAAAGCACAACTTCCACTGCAGTTAGCGCTGCGGGTGACTGTGCGTAACGGGATGATACAGATGTAGATGTGGACTTCATGCGGCTATGAAACGACTGCTTTTAATGTGTTTAAGATGATCAGCTGCTGGACTCTGCGACTCACAGTCCTGTAGACTTGACTCTGCCCTGCAGCTCTGTGCACGGCGAGTTGAGGGGTCCCATATCCCTCCACACCTACTACACCCAGCATCCATCGGAACATGTGCCGCCGCTGGAGCAGCGATCCGACCGGGGAGCGCTCATAAAAATAAAAAACAAAGAGGCAAAAATAGCCTCAAAGGTTGTGGATGCAGCAGAGCCGCTGTGTGAGAGTATTTGTTGGATACAGGATCGTTACGCAAACTGCCGTCGTGATTCTCATTGAGTGTGATGTGACTGCATCTCTCCAGCTCTGTTACACACAGCAAACAGCTGCTGATTAACAGCTGGAGCGGAATATGATATCACTTCCCCCCAGCGTGTAATACTTTAACTCCATCAGGTAATTTATACATTAAAGTAACAGCGGAACGATGGTGGATTCATTCATGTTAAATAGGCAGCTGATACAATTTTATGTCAAACTGATAGAGGCCCGTAGTTTATTCTCTGTAATACAAGTATATTTACATGAAGTATGTGAAATTAAAGCAATTTAGTTCTGCACTTTCATAAAGTTAGGACACTCATAAGACACATTAAAAAAAAAAATAGGTCCAAATTAAGGCAGCACTGTTAATCCCAGTGGGTAAAGCTCCAAAATCACTGAATCCTACATTTCCCATAATGCAACTTGATAGCACCTTTCAATCAACACCCCTCCCTCCTAAATACAAACATCTCTCAAGCTCCACACCTGCAGTTTGTAATAAAGATAAAATTATTTAAAAAAATTTGTAGTAAACTGAGATACCTGATGACATCACTGTGACATCATCATTCAAACTAACCCTCCTTAGTTCATTAACAACTCTGACCCGTTAAACGTACAATAATACTGAGTTACACTGGCGTTGCGTCAAAGTGTATCAACGCCACTTTAAAGTCCCGTGTAAGGTATAAAAACTCCATCATCATCACCATTGATCATCAACCCATGTTGCTGCTGCTGATGTCACAGTAATGATGATGAGGGGGTGGATGGGATTGGGGTCCCACGGGAGTGTGGCACCGTGGGGGGAAAGAAGAAAAAGAGTCCTACCGATAGAGATAAATGATAAATGAATCGCATCTGTCCACCTCCTCTGCTCAGCGGCGTCTCTGGGGACTCCGTTCATCCCCACATCTGAACCTGAGCGGGAAACACTCCCCTGCTGCTGCCGCCGCTGCCTGTCATCTCCCCGCTCACTCACCCCGCCCCTCCGCTCACTCACCCCGTCCCTCCGCTCACTCACGGTTCTGACACGCAGGGAAAGAACAGGCATCTCTGTGTGTTAATGTGGGCTGATGTTTTCATATCTGAGACTCTTTCTCTGTTCCTGTGTGTGTGTGTGTGTGTGTGTGTGTGTGTGTGAGTGTGTGTGTGTTACTGTGGCTGGTGTGTCATCAGTCAAACCTGCCACAGTGGATGTGCAGACAAATAAATTAACATTACATCAGGTTTCCAGAATCACTGTTAAACTGATCTGTGTTTAAAATAATTTTGAGAACATTTCAAGGTTGGCTCATTTCAATACTGAAAATATCTGAATATCAAAAAGCTGACAGATATTAAACACTAAACTGGCTATTGGCTAACATTAATAATAGACTACAATTAGTGTTTTTCTCATTTAACCTGCACAGTATTTAAATCTCACTGAGGCTCTGTACGACACACAGCTCCACCCTGAGGACACCCGTGGCAAAAGCCTTGTCAGTGTATCTCGTAGGTCTGTACTCAGCCCCGCCAGAGGCGTTTTACCACATTTATACAACAATAATCTTTTTCTAAAATGTACCCCGAAGGGAAATTTGAGATACGATTCAGAAGTGAGAAAAACCTAACCTGCTCCGTGTGTGTACAAATTCAGGCAAAGACTAGACGGCACAAAAGACTTGGAGCGGAGAAAAGTCTCGCAGCGGCGGCTAGTTTGTTTGGTAGCTTCAACCCGGCAGCATCAAGAGGTTTCTGCTAATGTGTCTAGAAATAAGGAAAAACAAGGAAATTACAGCCAAAAATTGAGTTGATTAAATTTTCTCACTTCTTTGAATCATAAAAATGTTATGCTGGTTCCTTTTAGCCACCTTCTTTCCAAATGTTTCTATCTGGATTTTTAAAATGTTCTTGACTAAATGTGATAGTTTGGCTTCAAAACCACCAATATTCAAATGTGACAGAACATTAACATGAACTGTTACTGAAAACTACACAATATTTATGTAGTTTAACGTTTGTTATATGGGTAAATCTCTTTAAAATAACTGCAGATTATATGTGTGTGAGCACAAGGAGGAAACAAACAGGATGATCCCGCACAGACCGCTCGACTCCGTCTTCTCCAGTTCGGAGGAAATTTAGTTTTACAAGATGTCATCTCACTATCTGCAAATCTCATGAAGATGAATACCAAATAGCAACACTGCAACCTCAGCAGTATGAGAATCACAAAGCAAAGGCCAGCAGCACCCAAAGGAAACCTATAGATTTGAGGGATAACAGGTAGCAGGACAGTGAGACAGAGCCTGACTGCGTCCTCAGCTGTCAGGGGGAGGTAGGAGGGTAAAAAAGGTCAAATTAACCTAAGAATGGAAAACATTTATGCTGCTTTTTAGACCCTAGTACAGGTCAAGCTCCAAACTTGCTGGATCCTACAATTCCCATAATTCTTCACTAGTTCCATTGCCAGTCTTTAGCTATTAGATTACTATTATACCCTGCCTTTTCTTTTTTGCCACAGAGCCCCTTTTCCCGACGGACACAAACGCACCACGGGTTTTGGTTTCACCGGGGTCAGGGAACATTTTCCCTACAGGTGCAAATCTCTCTGTGGGTTTTACCTGTCCGGGCACAACCTGCAGTTGCCCCAGATATACCCACTTTTAGAAAACTAGATTACTAGAAGACTATTACGGCTTTTTTGACATGACAAGTAAACTTAACTTCACGTGTAAAATCAGTGTAGGGCCCCTTTGAGATTACAAGCTAAATACTGTAAAAAACAATTCTCTTTCATGAGCAAAACCAGTTGAAGGAATAGTTTTGGGAAATACGCTCATTCAGTTTCTGATGACAAAGACTGATACCACTCTATATGCTTTAATATGAAGCTACAGCCAGCAGCCAGTTAGCTTAGCTTAGCATGAAGGTCGGCAACAGCTAGCCTGGCTTTATCCCTAGTATTGAAAATACTGCATTTGTTGTTAGAAAGACAGGGAGGCTCGTACCGTTCTTGTCTTCCTCTGGTCTTCATGTGTCAGTTTTCTGTTTGTCTCTGTGTGCGAGTATCAGGGCCGGAGAGAGGGAGAGGTTTTCTCCTGGGTGCAGGTCTCCTCTCTGCGTCATCAGCGGCCCAAAAATCGCATTAAAAGCAGTCCATAGGCGAGAGGGAGATTATATTTGGCTTTTAATTGTTCTCCTCAGGAAACACTTCCTAACCTCTCCCTCTCCCTCTCTCTCTCTCTCTCTCTCTCTCTCTCTCTCTCTCTCTCTCTCTCTCTCTCTCTCTCCGAGTTCCCTCTCAGAGGGTCGACTGCAGCTTTTTTCGAGGTGTTTTTGAAACTGCAGCACAGACACATGAAGTGGAAGATTCCTCATTAAAAGAGCTTTTAAAGTTTCGTGGAAAATTGCCTGCGCTCCCCTTCCTCCTCCCTCCCTCCCTCTGTTCCTCTCCAGCTCACCAAGCTCACTACAGCTGAACACACACACCTCAAAACACACACACACACACACACACACACACACACACACGCACAAATACACACATACACAGCTGTGCCTACCACACGGCACATTTTTTCTACCCTCTCCTTCCTTCCCTTCTTCCCCCTTCTTCCTTCCTTCCTTCCTTCCTTACTTCGAGCAAACCTCAAACCCCCCTCGTTCCTTTTACTTCTCATCTCTGCACTCATTTTTTCCCCGTGCCATCAGTCCATCAGTCCCTCTTCTTCTCTTATCTTAAACTTGCTCTGTCTCTCATCTCTCTGCCTCTCTCATCATCTCCTCCCACCCCCCCGCTCTACTTCATCCTCCCTCCGTCCTTCTCATCAGGGATTCACAAATATTGATAAATCTGATGCTGAGAATCTGCTGTCATATGTTTCAAATCAAAGAAAATCCCAGGTCCCCCCCCCCCCCCCCCCCCCCCTTTCAATAGAGGAATCTTAAGAGCTCTCTTGGGGTAAGATACAGGCTACTCTTGGGCATCTCTGTTTGATTGACGTGTGATCTCATGAGGAGAGCTCACAGTAATGATTACTTTGCATCAAAGATCGAGCAAATATAAGAGATCTGTTGAGACACTTGAAGCACTCCATCAGATATTTGCTCCTCCTGTCATTCACTTCCACTGAAGCCCAATGTGAAGGACAAATTTAAGAATATGTGTCTGGTTTCTGTCCGAGCTTGGGCTGCGTTCACCTTTGTTGAAATGTGATCTAAAAAAATTGCAAAGCTAGCAAACAGAAACAGTTTTATTGTGTTTAAGAAGTCTCAAATTCTACAGTTGTAAACTCTGGACTACAGCATCTCTCGGCTCAGCATCACCCGAACGCCTCCATCACATCCTGTTTGGTGCTAGTTTTATTGGGCTGGCAGCAGGTCTGTTTCAGGTTTCATTGCACTGTACATTTCTTATTGTTGCATAACTAAAAGTGAACTACAGACAAATCAAATGCAATAAAACCAAAAAGGTTGAAGATGGGGGAGAGACAGAGTGATTTGTAATTCTCTCTTGCTAATTTCCCCAGTTCTGCCTCCGTGTTTGATGTTTCCTACCTGTGTCCTGCCTCTTCCATCCTTCTTCTTGCCTTCTATTTATCATGCAGTCGGTCCTTTCTTCCTCAGTCTTCCTGTATGTGTGCTGTAATCTTCAGCTCCACTTTCCTGTTGTTAACCAACATGCAGACGCTCGTGGTGAGGAATGCACACACGCACGCACACGCACACACACACAAATTATTGTCATTATTACACTAGCTGCTCAAACGTTTTCACATCAAGGACCTAAACTGTCAGAAATTCAACCAAGGACCCCCATCTGAAGATTTTTGCTTTTAGATGTTTTGTTACACAAAGTGTTTGAAACCCATGACTGAAATAGTCATACTTCCTGTCACTGTGTTACGCATGGAAGGAATTATGGTGAAATTATTCCCCCTTTTACTGGAGACCCCACTTTGAGATCCACTGCCCCTAGCCCCTTACCCTAACCTCATCAATCACAAATAATTGCCTCATAATCACCCTCAAAAACCGGCCAAAATGTCCTCACAACCATAGAAAGACACAGGCACTTAATCCGTCCATGGGCGGCCTTGACACCAGCAAACACACTGAACACATACAGTACACACACACACGTACACATTTTTGTTTTAGCATCTCCTTCTCCTTGATCTCCTCAAGAGGGACTGTTAGTGTAGGTTTGTGTGTGTGTGTGTGTGTGTGTGTGTGTACATGTAAGCAAAGGTTGACAATTTGTGTGTGTACATCCTGAAAGAATTGGATTAAGACCTCTTAAACAAGCTGTTTGTGTCAGGTTTCCTCAAACAAATACCAAGTAATGAAGTACCAGCAGAGCATGACTCTCTTCTCCTCATCCCCAAACTACACTGAGCATGAATATTCATACACACACACACACACACACACACACACACACACACACACACACACACACACACACACACACACACATATATATCCGGCTACATACTGCATAAAGGAGTCAATGTCGTCTGTTGTAATCACTCTAATTGAATTCATCTCCTGTTCTCACTGTGTGGTCATGTATATATATATGTGTGTGTGTGTGTGTGTGTGTGTGTGTGTGTGTGTGTTCATTCGTTCTCTCAAACCCTCTCTCTCCAAACACACACACACACACACTGTTCACCCCACAGTGTGGACACAGAGCATATAGGTATATAGGAAGGTTATTGGAAAGGAGAAGAACAGTGGGTGTCCAAGGTCAGATGAGCTCGTCTTTAAGTCTGCCTCCACACACACCCACACACGCGCACACACACGCACACACACGCACGCACACACACGCACACACACGCACACACACGCACACACACGCACACACACGCCACTCTTTAGGGAAGGAGTGCAGAGAGTGCTTGCTCTCAGTCTGAAAGGAACCAGAGAAAGTGAGAAAAGTGAAAAACTGCAATGTAGTTCATCGGAACACAATTCAAGAGAAGAGTAAGAGAAGTGTTATGGAGGTGAGTGTAAGAGGCAGAGGACAAATGGAGAGAGAAAGAGGACAGAGAAAATAAGATGGAGAGAAGGAGGAGGAGGAGGAGGAGAGAGGAATGGAGGCACAGGGAGAGATCAGGACCTGTATTTATCAAGCCTGTCAGAAAAAGGCGAACCATCATGGATCACTGACCAGAGCCTCTGGACAATTCAATTTGATATGATCTGAAACCAACAAAATAGATCCAGCTAAAGCTCAACAACTCTAGAAACTTTGAATAAAACCCACCAGAGAGAAAGAGAAAGAAGGAGACAATGTGTACACAGAAAAACCTGCAGTTTTGTGATGAACTAGTGGTTCAAGGGAAGACTTCATAGAAGTGAGTCCAGTGTAAACAGAGACAAGGAGGCATGTAGCAACTTATGATGTCATCATCGTTCGAAATGTAATCAGGCATCCATCTAAATGGGCAGAAAATGTGATATAGCCTGTTAGGGTAATAAACGCCCAGATTATGTAGCATCTTTAGACTGATAGCCTTCTCGTCTTATCCCTGATGGGCAGAGCAGTGTTCAGCAATAGTCAGCTGCTGCTGTAAAAAGACCCTGATCACTGCCGTTCACCAGTGCATGTTGTGCTCTGTATACAGTACAGTGCAGTATGTTTGTGAGGTTTTAAAGCTGCATCAAGTTGATTATTTTGGTCATGTAACAGCAACATTTAACATACATCAGCAGTGACATATTAGCAAGTTTCTATGGCTAACGTGTTAGCAGACAGTTACTGATTTACACATCCGGATTCCTGTTTCTGGCCACATGATGAATTAATTATTATAACATTAGCTAACTTGCTAATTTGTTTCCCATATTATGAATTTTGTTCGGCAACTGTTGCGATTGCTAGCTGGCTTACTGGGCTAACGGTTATGGCTGGATTGTTTTTTGTCCGTGTACACAGGGTAACTTTATTCAGTTGTGCTTCTTGTTGTTTGTGGCTGCCGTCACTGAGCTCTGTAACACTTTGCAGACTGACAAAATGAAGGGAGGGGAGGGTGGGTTGTGGCCAAAGGGAGGTCGGAGGTGTGGCTGACGCAGTATTTGGTTTGGTTTCTGAGATGATGGTGGTCTACTGCAACATCTAGTGGCAGTGACTATTGTTTGCAGAGCCATTAAGGCAAGAATGAGTTACTTTTTTAAAATTCGGAGTACAGAAAGCTTGGTACAGTAAGGTCCACTGCAAGTATTTAATGAAAAAATCAAGCTTTCTGTCGCCAGACCTTCATTTGGGTAAAATGTCTGACAAAAACAAATCCTCAGGTTTCTAATGAGAGGAAATTTGTGTTATCCAAACATCGTAAAAGACATGTCCTGTAGTGCACAGCCTACAACCTTCAAACACATGATTTATAATTAAATATATAATAAATAATTGTAATAATAAATAATAATAAAGAGGCCTTGATGCACCGCAGCATTGTGTTGTGTAAGAAGAGAGAAGGTCATTATGATTAAGAATGAACCTTGAGCCAGGATCAATAATATGTAATAAAACAAATTAGTTCATTTTAGGTGTTAGAAGGCCTGTTCATCTTTTCAGGCAGGCAGGCTGTTTCCTCCAGCTTTTAGTCTTTATGCTAAGCTAGGCTAATTGCCAGCTGGCTCTGGCTCCATACACAATGCACACGAAATGAGACATCTCACTCCTGAAAAGAAAGCAAAGAAACCGTATATCCCCAAAAACTGAACTGTTCTTTTAATGTGATTTATATTGGTGATTAGCATTCAGCAATGGTATGTTTGCACCTTCCTTCTAAATAACAGCTATTTTAAAGTACTTTCCTTGTGTTTTTGTTTGTCTGCATCCTGCCACAGACGAGACAGGAAGTTGTTTGAATAACTTTGCACAACCTGCGAGGATGTGAAGTGACTCCAGCATTAAAAAAAGATGTGCATGCCTCGGCGGATGTGCATATATGCACGCCTGCACCTGCCCCCGTGTACCTATGTGTGTTTGGTTTTGTGTGCTTGCATGCATGAACGCCTGTGTGTCTGTGGGGCAGAGGGAAAGGTGAAGTGGACAGAGCCCAGGTTTGTGGCTGCAGGGCTGCGGACTTGGAGGCTTAGAGAAAGAACACAATCGACCGCCAACTCCTTCAGAAACTAGACAGTCAAGATAAAGACAGGCAGACACAGTTGAAGGGGAGACAAAAGCAAGCCAGCAGGAAAATCAAACTAAAATCACCAAAGATGTGAAGGTTGAGGAAGGCACATTCATCTGTCTGCCTGAGCTGTTCACCACGGAGCCAACCTACACAGACGTTTAGACACATGGCTGTTTTCAATGACAGAAACTTAATAGCTCGCGACCTTTCCATAACCTAAACGTTTAAGAACTGTGAGGATGTCGCGCTCAGTTCTCTTCCTTTTTATTTCTTATATAAAAATTCTATAGAAATAGATGCCCATGTACATGCTTGTTTGAGTTTCCTCATCTCCTCCCTGCACCTTTTTCAAGATGTGGTGCGTTCTCAGATCTCCAAAGCATTGCAATATCCTCTGGCACACGTTTTAATTTCCTACAGCTGATTCCAGCCCCCCATGAATAGCATCCGCTCCCCAAATGTTCATCAGGTACTTTCCATTGCTCTGGCTTGTTTGTAAAATAAGACTGTAGTTGCAGTAATAAAGTATATTTGTTTTAGTAGATTTTGTTGTGATGTGACACATTTGCTTGACCAAGCATGAATTGTTTTGAGAGCAACAAGCACCTACTGATTACCAGCAACGCCCTGTACCTAGAACTCACCTCCTGAGCATGGCGGAAAATTAGTTTTAGGATCAATGGAAATTAAAGCAGATCCCATAAGTGCCCGTTCACACAGAGAGGGGCACAGAAAATGAATTTGTATTCTCTTCAAATACATGTAGGTGATGCTGGAAGCTTGGTGATGAAATTACTACAAGCTCTTTGTTTCAAACAGAACAGTTTCCACAGTTAGTTCAAAAGAAGATATTTGTACCATCCACTCCTGTCTCACGACTGACTGCAAAATCATCTCTTACATCTTTCTATGTGAGCAGTTTATATTGTGTATTTTGTTTTGTATGTGACTTTATATTGGTCAATGGTGTGAATTTCTGCCACTAAAAATTTATTCTACACAAAAACACTGAGCAAATTTACTTTGCAAGTGAATGAACTAGTGATTTTATTCAAATTCATTCATTCATTTTGAGACACATTTAGCTGTTGTAAATACTGGTGTGATGAAGCTACATATATATATAAGTCCTAATCTTTGAGAGTCCAGTTCTGGTTCCGGTTACTGGTTGTATCAGCAGGTGCAGTTTAAAACTACAGGACACCCTGAGTTTGTCAGAAACACAACAGAAGAGCAACTAGTGCATTTGTTTCCAGTCGAGCCAAACTGTGTTTTTTGATAAAGCCGTCAGTAATTGGCCTTTTCCCATCATTCCATTAACGGCTGCTATTGAATATCATGGTCGAGTGGTTAGGGCGTGTACCGCATGAGTGTAAGAGCCGTGAACAGCAGGTCCTGGATTCGACTCCCGGTCGCATGTTTCCCGTCTCACTTCGCTGCTGCTGTGAATCAGATGCTGTCATCACATGAAAATTGTAAACGCAGTCACATTAAGTCGGGTTAAAAGATGCTCTTTGACGCATTCAGGATGGTTTCATGTACATACAAGACTCCAAAGAAATATACTCACAAGCTGGAGCAGCTCATACATGTACGTATACACATGGTTGTAAACACACAGATATGCAAATGATAATGCACACCTACAGGTTCACTCCTAATCACTGAGTGAAATGTAGATGTGTGCTTCTGTATGGACACATAACAACACACAGCACGTACAGCTCCAGGGACAGGAAGCAGAAGATTAGATTTCCATATTGTGTATGTTGGAGGTGTATATTTTTTCCGTAGGATTTCTGGCTTCCTGTTTGTGCGTGAGTGCATGTGGTTCTGGAGGGAATAGAGCTGAAGGTTCAGAGCTAAGGAGCACAGTTCAAAATTCTTTTTATGTGATGAGGGATTTGAATTTCATTTCATCTCAGTGACGGCAAATCTAAAAGTGTAATGTTCTTAGCTTAATATAACAAATATAGGTATATGATTTTTGTTTCTGTTGTAATCGGCAGCTCTATAGCAACACACACACACACACACACACACAAACACACTAAAACAGATTATTCTTACCTTGAGCGACTGCCTTTTGAGACATGGTCTACATAAATAGAACTGACTTCACTTAAACTGATGTGTAAACATAAAGACTCAGGTTTGAAGCAGAAGATTCACTGCAGGGATGCACAGTGTAGTTTGTTTCAGTCGGAGGGGGGCACGTTGTTACTTGATGTGTTGCCATGTAAACCAAAGATCTTGATTGTGCTTTTGCTTATGTACACTCTTATTTGTCTTCCATCTCTATGTTCGTCTCAGTGCTGCTTCTTTGACGGGGTCTTGTGTGAAAAGATGAATATAGAGAGCGACCTGCGTGAGTCCTACCTTTGTGAAAATTAACATTTTTCATTTTTGTTTACGCTGTGCCAGAGAGGTGTTGATCATCTTTATGATAATATATTTAGGCTAGAGTTTGTGATGGTGTACTGGATTGCAATTAATTGATTGTGGGTGGATGTAATATTTGAAACAGTTTTGAGCATAATGCAGTCCAGTAACACCAAAATAACTTAATTGTGACACAGTATCAACAAGGACCTAATAGGATAAACTTCTCAAAGGCTGGGTTTATAACAAGACTGCTGTATTGGATTGCATTAGATTGCACAGGGGCTTGTGTTTGTCTGGTCAGTAAGTGAATAACTGGTTTAGATGAAATAAATGGTGTAAGAATTTTAATGTTTTAAATTTAATAAAGACATGAAGAGTGTGTTAAATACTGTCTGATTTAGAGGTGTATCTACATGTTATATTTTACAGGATTTCAGGATCCTGTATCATGACTGTAAACACTCACTTTGCATTTATTTGCTATCGGAAACATCAGAATCAAAATTTCAACCCAGATTTAATGTCAACAGAATTCAAATATGGATGATGAGTTAAGACATACAGAGAGGATCTTGCCTCCTTTTCGTTTTTTATGTGATATGGCAAAAGAAAATCAAGCCAAAGATATTAATTTGTATTAGACCGTTTTACTGAGTTGAACTAACCATCGTTAAAAGTAGCTGTAATGCTTGTGTACCAGGCAAAAGACAGTGAGGGGGAGCAGCCAACAATTAGAAGGACTTTACTAAGAATCGTTGGTTGAAGAAAGGGCTTAGACCTGGCAACAGGAGAGTCAGAGAAAGCAAACAAGTCCCATGGGGCAAGGCAGGTTAGACCAGTCAGGAACAGGCAGTTGGTCAAAACACACGTCGTGGACAAATTTACAGAACAGGAGCCGGGACACGACACAGACAGGCAGCCGGATACAGGCTGAGGCTCAGTCACAGGTATGTGGCTCGAACACAATCGCAACCTTGACAGGGAAGTAACACAGACATGCAGGAGGTGTGATGAAAAATGCAAATGAAGGATTGCTATTCTGCTTCTTCCTCTGTCATGTAGATTAACAAACAAAAGTACAATAAATGAATTACATGGCGCACTCAAAGACAATATAGGCTCAAGGAGGTGAAATTAGCAAGTTAATTGTTAGCATGCTAGCTACAGCAGTTCACTGGCAAACTCAAGCTTTCCACACAGATGAAGAGATGTCACTACTCTTTTGAGATTTTACTTATACTTGTCATTATTCTGTGTCATAGCTGACAAACACAAAGGTCACAAAGGTTATTTTTGCATCTATAAAAAGCACTGCGTTGCTTTGTGTAATTGTTGGTGGAAAGCTTCGGCCTTTTTTCTGGTGTTCCCAGGCGATGATCGCTACCCTCCCTCCTGTTGTGTGTGGACACAACGCACACATCAAGTATAGGCAGACCTGCTGGGGTCGTAGTAACAGTAGTAGTTTTATTTGGTATATGATCTTTATACAGGTACACAGAGTAATTAGTAGCATAAGGTGGTGAATAACAACAGTAGGCTAAAAAACAATAAATATAATTATAATAATACGTTATACAATTATTACTAATTTATAAAGTCAATTCAGCATTCTGATGCATGGAGAAAGAAAAGAAAATTTTCCTTCAATGAATTTGGGCCCGTCCCTCTAACGTCCTCTGCACATCCTTGGTAGAAAGTAGTGCGTAATAAATAAGGAGTGGAGTTTGTACACAGCCGTTAATTGTAAATCAACCCAGCATCAATATTTTTACTGATTTAAAATGATTCATCATTTACAGCACAAACTGTTAAATATAAGTTTAAATCCCAGTCTGTGAGTTCTTCTGTGTTTCTGAACCTCCGGAGAGATTGTGGTTTCACACACACACTGTGAGCTGAAGCTGTGCGTGCGTGCGTGTGTGTGTGTGCGTGTGTGTGTGTGTGTGTGTGTGTTCCTGCGTCTCCATGGCTCTTTGCACACACAAACAGATATTATGTGTGTTTGCTCATCTGTGTGTGTGCGTGCTCCCCTGTGTGTCGTGTGTCTGGGGAGTGAGGTGCTAACAGTGATAAGTTACAGCAGCAGCTTCAGGTGCTGAAGTCAATAAAAGCTCATTAACTCAACAAGAGGGTCAGTGGCTCCGTCCACCACAATATACCTCCCACTTTGTCTTCTTCACAGGGGATCGGTGTGTGTGTGTGTGTGTGTGTGTGTGTGTGTGTGTGGTTGTGTGTGAGGGTGGCTGCGTTTTTCTCTGCGTATGCATGCATGTGCGAGCTGCTGGATCAATGGGACTGCACGGTTCATTTCCTCCGACTCCAGGAGGACAGGGAGTTAGGAAGCGGAGGGTGGAGAATACAAGGAAACAAATGAAAGACAACATAAAGACATGACCAATGGTAACAGTGATTGTGTCATAATACTTACTCACTACATTACTGCCCACTATTTCCCAAAGCCTATCACAAGTCTTCAGATTGATTTTCTCACCTTTCAGGCAGCTGAAGTTCACGTCAGTCTTAATTGTTTAAGATAAGTAACAGACTGTTTAACAGAGGATATATTGACTAATCACTGCAGGAAAAGCAATGTTTATCACTGACAATATGACTGTTCTGTTTATAATTGATCCACCTATATATTACAGCAAACATCTTTATTAATTATTTTTTTAATTAAAAATAATGTCATTATCATACCATGATGGAAATATCTGGCTTTTGAGCTGCTAAATGCTCCATTATATTTACCACTTGCTTTGTCTGCCGCTTGGTGTCGGTCAGGTAGTGTACACTGGGATGATTCACTGGAAGCAGCTGCCTGTTTCTGCAGGAGACAGTGTTGATGAGAGCCATGAGGGTAAAACCAAACAGTAAAGAGTTCGGCTGTAAAGGTAAAACAACAAGCTAAAAAGCATTAAGATGCACCAAAGAGTTGAGGGGAACTGCACAGTTCAGTGATAAGTCTTTGTGCAGATTTGTTTGAGCGACCGATTTCACATTCTCTACATTGATTTAGTGCATTAAATGACCCGGACCATTAACTGATTTCCAGCATTGGTAATAAATATGGTTTTATAAACTTCAATATGCAAAGAAAATCATATTGCAGTTGTTTTTGGCAGATGTTGCGAGAGCGATATGAGTTGTGAATTTCATTTTCACAGATTTTTGTTGGGGCTTGTACCAAACAAACATGTTCCTGTACGTCTGGAGAATAAGATCTGGAGGCCAGGGCATCTCTGTAGCACCACAATGCTTCACTGTTGTGACACATTTGACCCTTATCAAAAAAATTCCAGCTCTTACGATTTGGATATTGCACTTGGCCTTATTGCAATTTCAATAATATTTTGTATACATACATTGTTTAGATGTACTTATTATATCCTTATAAGGTTGTCTGCAGTTCTGAAACTTTTCAGTTCTAAACAACTTAAATTATGTCCTTACAACGTACCATGAAAAGTTGTGGCTTTTCGAGCAGCATCATGCTACAGAGAGTATGACCTGACGAGGTCTACTGGTTCTGGTTGCTGGTCCGTACTGGTCTGTGCTGCACTGGTCTGGTCTGTGCCGCACTGGTCTGGTCTGTGCCGCTACAACGTGCTGCAGACTGCTGTTTGCCTCTGTGCTGTAATGGTCTGTGCTCTGCTGACTTGTGTTTGGTCTGGAAAGGTTGTAACTTGTGTCTCATCTGGAGATGTTGGCTTGTGCCTCGGGGAGAACTTCATTAATTCATCTGAGATCACTCTTTCTCTCACTCTGGTTGCTTTGCTTTCGCTGCTCCATCTTTTACATTCTCTCTGGTTTTCTTGTATTCTCAATATCTTTCTGCTCTTGTTTTTCGCTGTCACTCTCTCTCTTTCGTTTCTTCTGCTCCTTGTTGGTGTGTTTGTCCTTGCGTCCTGTGTCTGAGCTGTAAATCCCTCTCTACCCTCCTCTTTCTTCCTCTGCCTCCCTGTCTTTACATGCCCATCTCTCAACCGCTGCTTTATTGCTTTATATAACACCAGCTAACTAAACTGTTTTTTTTACACATCAATCTTTCATTACAGTTCCGTTGTGAGCTTTCCCTAACAAGCTTTTAGGCTGAATAATGCACCAACCGGTGGCCAGCGGCCGAACATCACTTCTGTGTGTCTGAATATGACTGTTCGCGGGTATTATCTGATTCACGTTCTCGCAGGTCCGATCCACTTCCGTAGCGGAGAGCGGCTAGTCACCTCATTGACCCATCTGCTGCTGGCGTTGCGGCGGACAGCTCTGAGCCCCTGGAGGGAGGTTGCAGGATTAAGTGTCTTGCCCAAGGGCGCGCCACAAGGACAAAATGGGCAATTTCTCAATTAGTTAAGAAAATTGTTACACATGAACCGTTCAGTCTGACTTGGTCACGTCTAAATGACTGAAAATGATCGAATAAACATGTAATCAGTGGACACCCCTTCTTCCAGCCACAATCAAGCGCTGTGATCTATATCCTGTTAAATTAGAAAGCAGTATCTGTCTCCTCAAACGTGTTAATGTATTGTAAATCAATACTCCGTGCCTCATGGGAAAAGGTCACAGCTACAAGCGGGGGGAGGGAAGCCTGGATATAGTAAATGTTTAATTAATTAACGCGAGTCGCTTCCTTCAAAAATGTTCTTGAATGGAATGACTAACACCGATTCACTGGTAGTGGAGTGACCTCACATAGTCTTTTCATCTGTGTGCAAAATACCAGGGGTCTCAAGTGTCTCAGATTCCTTAATTAATATCTAAGCAAACCTTGAAAACCTCTGAATCAAATTCTTGCAGCTTCTCAAAAAGGTATTACCTGATAAATAGTAGCTGACGGCTAATGTGTTAGCAAACAGTCATTTATTTACACATCAAGGAGACACACAGCAACATCAGCTTTCATTATGAGCCGGGTTTATGTCCAGCTCATCTAGTCGCTTTGTCCGAATGTTCGTTTGGTTCTTGGTTCTCTCAGATCATTTAGGTCCCAACTGTCCCCTGTGGTCGTGAGCTGAGGATGGCGAACAAAATGAATCATTTCACTTATACAAGCGGCCATAAAGAGTTTCCTCAAACGTGGTGACAGTGGCATCCAGAAGGAGCTTCGAGTAAAACAGCCCCTGCTTCATGCATCCGTGGGGGGGAGGGGCTTCCTGGCACCTTCAGCTGGATGGAAACCTCTGGACACAGATACAGGACTCACTGGAGAGCTTTAATGTCCCATCTTGCCTGGGAATGCAGGAGTTTCCCAGGGAGAGCCGGAGGATGTTTACATGTTGGTACAATGGGAAATATTTAACCCCCAAAAATTGGCACCCAAGAGCCGTGAGGTGGGTTTTAACCTCTTGCTTCAGGCATAAATCCAGCTAAAGTGGTGAAAGATGGACGAGGGCACTTTTGCTTGGCTTGTTGATGATTTCTGCTGCAAAAACATCAAGATGAAACAACTTCAAAAGCAGAGATTCATGTGCCAATATTGGTTTTTGAAAATGATTCACCAACAGAGAGGATCGTCATACTCTCTTTTAATGTGAAAAGCCAGTTTGCGTAGCTGTGACATAAACTAAATCTGTCCTCTGTAGCGACAGATGAGGTTTCCTCTGTGTGTGCCGTTGTCTGGAGCGTTATTTGTGCCATTTCAGTGCTCTCTGATAGGCTGTTATATAATGCTGTGTACTCCTGCACGCAACACCTCATAATGCTTCATGGGCACTTAAGAATAAAGCACACATTGTAACTGTGTATAATTCTGACAAAACTATGATCATTATTTTTAGAACACGGCAACATTTGCATAAGCTTTGAGTAGAATCTGAAATGGCCACAGACAGTGGATTATAATTATCTCAGGGTTTGAAGGCATAAAAACAAAAAGGCAAAGTGATGCTGCTTGCAGACAATAACTTTGTATTTAGGTCTTGCCAAATGAACTTCCCAGAGGTGGAGTCAGTCACAACAGAGCAGACGGCATTTTTAATTTTACAACAAATGTATTTTGTAAGCGTTTAAGTTTTCTTTTCTCTTTTCTTTATGTGACCATGAGGAATCGAGTTTATTGCTCAGCAGGTTGCAGTCAAACACTTGCGGAGGTGACACAGTCATCAGGCGAGACAGCAGCAGGAAGCAGAATAAGTTGGACAGAAAGTTCACTAATTTGTTTTTAATCACCTAAACTGGCCAAAAACTGGACAGAAAACAAGCGAATGGGGGCCGTGCAGTGAAAAGAGGCCAAAGGGCAAAGGGTGAAATTTGATCTATTTCAATATATATTTAGCCATGATGTGATGTGCTTTTGCCAAGAGGCAGCTGATGCTTTTGTGTGATTTTGGAGGAAAACTTCTTCTTGTAGCTCCCCTCTCTTGTCTCCCGTGGCCGGGTGCGTTTGTTTTATTGTCAGGCGCCGTCTTGATGCGCAGAGGGGCTGATGGGAGCAAGTCTGCTGAATAAAACACTGGCGCTGATGTTAAAAGCTTCCTGCCAAAATGATTAGATCCTCCACCTCCTAAGGTGCAACATTCGCTGAAGTGTGTGTGTGTGTGTGTGTGTGTGTGTGTGTGTGAGTGTGTGTGTGTGTACAGCAAGGGGACACGCTCAGCTTTTAAATGCCTGGAGGATCCCCAACCACTTTGCACACACACACACACACACACACACACACACACACACACGCACGCATGTACACACCCACACTTTTTGAAAGGTGAACAGACATTCCTCAAGGAACGTCATTTGTTCAAAGGTCTTTTTAATCACCCCAGCGTTGCTCTGAGGGGACTGAAAGTAAAGCAGGAGTGTGTGTGTGTGTGTGTGTGTGTGTGTGTGTGTGTGTTGTCACCACTCACAATGGTGTATGTGTATGTCTGTGAATGTGTGTGAGAGAGAGAGAGAGACAGAGAGAGACCAGTAGGGAAATCACCAAGAACAATCATGGCCACACATCGCTGCCTTCTTTGTTTTATAGCAGAGACTGACAGATATTTACCGCAGCATAACAACTTTGTGTTTGTCTTATTTTCTGTATCATCTGTATCTCCATCTCTCTTGTTGCTTTCTCCGTCTCTTTCGCTTCTTTACCCACTTTCTCTCGATGTTTTCTTCCCCTCACAGCTGTAACTCTGCTCTGTATAACTAACTTCCAGATAGAAAACTTACGACTGAGTTGAGTGGCTGCATTTCCCCTCCCCACACTCCCAAAAGTCTGTCACACACTCTTCTTCCTCCTTCTCAAGGTGTCCTGTTCTTCCCACTTCTTTTTCTCACTACACCCTCCTCTTCTCTCCTCATGAACCTTTCTTTCTTTCTTTCTCTCTTTCTCACTACATCGTCTCAACTTTCCCCAGAGCCTCCTTTAACTTTCCTCCCATTTTTTTTTTTTGTCCACTCTTAAAATTCTTCCCAGCTTCCACTTCCTCTTTCTTTTTCTCAGATAAGTGCATCAGTCGCTCCCACTCAGTGGATTGCAGCCGTTAGATCGTCTTGTGTGAGATTGAGGTTGTACCCATCAGAGTCTGTCTCTGGAGGAATTCACTTTACACATGTGCTCACAGTGGTTCAAACTGAACCTTATACATATTCAACGACATATCTCGGCATATTTCCAAAAATGCGGAAAAGTCTTTTGTGTTCCTGTCCAACTTTATTAGGTTGTGTTACGTGCCACCTCGGTGAGATGACATGATGGAGAACAACACTGGGGATTTTCTAGAAGGTATACCCAGCTGAACTTGAATTTTTACTCCCAGGTTTTATTTGTGGATACTATTATACTATTACTACTATTTGGTACGTATTTCTATTTCTGGTTGAGTTAAATCTTCAAGGATACATTAAATTATAAAACTGTTTTAGTGCAAACTTTTGCATATATTCAAAAAGTCCTCCAATCTTTAGAAAAAGCTAATGTCATCAAGCTAACACAATTTAGTCATTTATCTGTGGTGCTAAGGAATGAATAGGTAAGCAGGATTAATGTCAGCTGTCATCTAAATGTTCCTCTCCACCTTATTCTTGGTCCAGTGCATGAATTATGGATATGAGTTCTGGTTAGTCCTTTCACCGAACCGGTGAATGTTAGAGTTAGTGGGATGCAACAAGCCCCATTTCACCTGTTCGGGGAATGACTTATGTGAGAGCACATGCAGTCTCACCTTCAAGGAAAACTTAGGCATTTTGGGAAATAGGCTAATTTGTTTGTTATCATACTACTGGGTATTAAATGCCATCCTAAATAGGTAGGTTTTTAGCCTTGAGTTGAAGATGCCCAGGTCAGAAATCAGACGCATCTCGGCAGGGAGCTTATTCCAGAGCCTGGGGGCAGCAACAGAAAAGGCTCGGTCACCCCAGTGTTTGAATTTTGAGCTGGGCACTTCCAGCAAAAGTATATTTGTTGACCTCAGAGGTCTACCAGGATTTCGGACAGTTAAAAGCTCAGATAAATACGATAAATATGAGGCAAGGCCGTTAAGAGCTTTAAAAACAAACATTAAAAGTTTAAAATCAATTCTATAAAGGACAGGAAGCCAATGAAGAGAGTTAAGAACAGTAGTGATGTGCAACGGTCTGTTATTGTTAGTGCACTTCTGTTAGAGATTAGAAGATCAATATCACTCAAATGTCTGTTTGTCAATATGAAGTTAGCTTAACTTAACACAAAGATTGGAAACGGAGACACTAGCTAGCTCCACCTACCACTGCCTCAAAAGGTCTCTAGTGAACAAGTTTTACTTCTTTTTAAAATCAGTGTAAAGGCAATTTGTTGGTTTTACACTTTGTTTCTGGATGGATAAAGTAAATTAGATATAACATGTTGATTAGTTAGCGTTAGAGGTGCTAGAACTTAGATTTTGTCATCTTTGGACCGTGCCTGGCTAGCTGTTTCCTCCTGTGTCTGGTTTTGGTGCTAAGCTAAGTTAGCTCGCTGCTGCTGATGGTGGGTTCATATTTAGTGTACAGATAATCTCATCTAACTCCTGGGAAGAAAGCAAATAAGCATATTTGGGATGGGGGTGGGGGGTGAGCTGAAGAAGTGGCCTTGGATAGCAGTTGACGAACAAGGTTAGCTTAGCATTAGCTAAATGATGTGCTGATGTGGGACTTGGTGGCTCTGAGTTCTCTCTCTGCTTTGATGCAGACAAGGTTCTTTTCTAGATTCAGTTAATAAAACATGCTTGGCTTCATTACTGTGCAAGTGCCATTTCAGGTCAGCAGTAGCAGAAGGCAGATGAATTATCACATTATCCTGTTTAAGGTGTGACAGGATGTGTTCCCACATCATTTATTCCCAAAAAGGTATCAAGGAGCCGGGAATAAGGTAGACAGATGTTCATTAAAGAAATATCACTGATTTAACATTATCTGATGGCTTAGCTCCTGGTCTGAAGCTTCTTAATGCCTAGAAGATATGAATTTTAAAAAGTACAATAAAATAATTCGAATTAAATTCACTGGGTAAAACTAAAACTAAACAATAATCAAATGACTATGTGACAAAAACTTATAAACATTTTCATCAGAGGTGAAATGCCAAAATTAATACAGTTCTCGTGGTGGTTAATTTCCTTTTAATGACTAACTGAAGGTCACAGTTAATTGAGTGAGATGTGTGCGACACTGCTTGTGTGCTGGTTTTAACATGTATCCAGGGTATTAACTGCACCGCCTGTCCCCAAGCTAAACTGGAACCGTAGATTTAATCAGCCAAATTTATGACTCCCTTCAATCATTAAAACACATTGTTAGAATGAATCTTTTTCAGCAGCCAACTCCTTAGTTGGTCGTCTGATTGAGACAGTCACTATTCTAAAAATCCACCAGTGTCTGCTAGTGTTCATTTCAGACTCTCTCTGATCTGTCCAACTTTGTGAGCAGCGGTGCCGACCTGTCTGTGCTTCAACCCACCTTAATCACACTCTCAATGTTTGTTTGTCAGCGCATGGGCAATATAGGTTTGGCAGTCAGTCAGTGTAATTGGCTATGCACCAGCAACTTAAAGCCAAGACAGAGCCTTATTATGCAGCTATTTGTCAGTAAATCCTATACCAAATTAATTAACCAACTATCCTGCGGTGATAGTTAGTAGGATATACAGCTCAGAATTTGTTGCTGTGAATGAATGAATAAAGGGGTGAGTAAATAAGAGTATGTGCATGAATGAAACAATAAATAAAACAATAACCAAAGACCTAAACGAACACGTTAACATCTTTCTAAAGGAACAAAAGAACACGGACTCGTGGAGCAGTGCTGTAGTAGAGGCTTTTCCTCTCTCCTCTTGCTCCAGCAGTTTACGCTGACTTATTGATCCGAATGCCACAGACATATACTGTATCACCTGGTGGAGACACACTATACCCATCAGCAACATGCAGCCACTCAACACCACAGCACTGCGCTGCAGCCATTTCACTCTCTTGACTGGCATCCTAATGGCATCTTGTTCTTTGGAACAGAGAGGATGGAGACAACCTCAGTGCGGCAGATTTGTCTGGTGAAGTGAGAGAGTTCGGAAGATGTTGCAGTACTAATGCAGCACAGTGCAGTGTTAATGGCTCAGAGATCACAAGCGCTGCATTTGGAAATACTGTAATTTCAATTTATGTCTCTGAAAGGGACCAGAAATCGTTTTTAGTCATGTCATCGAGAGACTTTGAGAAGTTGTTCTGTTGAAAATGAATGACTTTGTGGACTCAGTCTTAGTGTGGTGGGGTTTTTAATATGGAGGGATTTTTTAATATAACAAATTAATAAAGAGATAGATAGATAGATAGATAGATAGATAGATAGATAGATAGAGTTTGGCAGAAAAGGCCGGTCTCAAAGAATCACATTAATCCCACCATTAATAAACACACACATAATGTTGCCATGTGTATATCAGCAGAGCAATAGAAAGGAGTATCAGGCCGTGAATGCCTCGCTGTATCTTTGCATGAATCTCATTGGACAGTATTTGTTTCCCAATCTTTTTGGCTTGTGAGCCCTTAAAACTTTACATTTCTGCATCCATTAGTTGTGACCAGTATTTAGAGGCTGGAGGAGATGAAATATTGTAGGGGGAAAAAAGGAAAATGTAACCAGTAGTCTATAGTTTAGCCCCGGATTAATATTATGTTACTGTCCCTTTAAATGTGATTGATTGGTTGTAGTCTCTGCTCAGTGCGCAGAAAGTGCTCAGAGTGGCACTCTTACTCAAAAAAACACCTATTTTTGATCTTCCCTCGATGCCATGCTGTCCTGCTAAAGATAAGGAGCTACCTGCTGGATTTAGAGCTTGATGACAATAAGTTGTAAGTTTGTGTTGAGCACAGCAAGAGTTGACGAAGGAGCTGTGACATCGCCATTGGATGCTGAGAACTGCAAACATTTGATATCCAGGTGAGTTAGCATTTGTAACTCAGTGTGCTACTTTAGCATGCTAACTGCATTGGGAAAATGATGCGTGCATGTAAAAAAAGAGCAGATAAAAGCTCTGTTTTTCTATCAAAACCAGTCGGGGTTATTATACAGGGGATAAAACTTTTGTCATGAGTGTGTGATAATTGTTTTGTGTGTTTTATGACTCCTGGTCAGACATTGGTCAGGTAAACCCTGGTGTGTTTTATGCTTAATTACCACGTGGGGTGCAGGCACTGTGCCACAGGTGGTGTGGAGATTCAGCAGTGAGGCTAGCAAGTTTAATAAACTGTTTAATTTCTTATGTTGAGTTAATGTACTTTGAGGTATACTGTGGGTTGTATTATGTCACATTTGTTTGAGTTAATGAGAAAAAAGGAAAACATTTTTTTTTTATTACAGCAGTGACTTTATTTAAGCACATTTATGATAATTCATGAGGACTTGTGAATAACTTTCCTGCACGTTGTGTAGGTTGGTTTTGAAGAGACCTTCTGTCTGTAGTTGTCCATCCACATATCCATCTCGCTGTCCTCCCAGGAAGTCTCCATCTCCACTCGACCATCAGTCATCACCTCGGACCATCTTGTGAAACATTCAGTGTAGACGAGGGTGGTGGGACATTTGGAAACCACTCATTTACTTTCATTTGTTTTCTATTTTTGTTGAACTTTGAAGGTTTTACTGAGATCTCACTGGTTTTATTTTTGTTTACAACTTATTTGTTTTTGCCTATTTTGGGTCAGCAAGGTTAAAAAAGAACCATCTAATGTGTACAAGAGTTTGTTAGTTTTGGTATAAATAAATAATAAAAAATAATGACAGTCTTTTTCACTAAGTGTTAGTGTGATTGCAGAATAAGAATCATTATTTTTTATGCCTGTTGGTGTGTAATCTGGTTGCTGGTAATACATTTTATCTCCTTCCAATATATTTTTAGCTGAACTAAGAACGGGTGTTTTTGTGACTTTAAAGTGACCAATTGAATATAATACACTTACTTTAACCAGAGCCAGTCAGCTGTTGCGTGTGTTCATTGGGGTGGATGTTTCATGTCTACTTTATAGTTTAGACAAGTAACTTAGAGCCAATCTCCTTGTCGAGATTAGAGGTTGAACCCCTGTTCTATTAAAATAATCTATACTATCCTTAAAGGACAAGTAGAGAGGGTTACACAAACAAACTTTAAAGTAAAAGAAATCCCCAAAAACTAATTATGTGTGGCAAAAATATGTTTTTCTGCTTTCCACTCTTGTTAATTGTGTCACAATCCCTAAGATTTATGTTGCATCCCCTAGCGGGCCTCCTGAATATCTGGTCGGGAACCACTGAGCTAACACCTGAATTAATGCTATGCTTCTTAAACACTTCTGAGTTGAATATGTTTATTATCAATTCATGAAATGGCAGACTAATTGGGAAAAGAAAATAAATTTGTTATTTGTCGCTGCAAAAAACACTTGGTGGCTGCAAAAACACTAACATCCCTGAAACTACTAATTTGTCTTTGGCCGTTGTTTAGGACCCGTGGCAGTTGAGGCTGCAGTCAAAGCAAAAATTAGAACAATTAGCGAATCTTTTCACACAGCCTCAGTGGGCTCCACCATTTTTTTTTCTGCCCAATTGCAGAGGGCTATGCAGTGAATATGAATGCGGTGTGGTTGATTCGCTCCACAACTACAAACCACCTACAGCTCAGACAGTCTCCTGTGATGGCTGTGAACAACACCTACTTTACACAATGCGCACCAAAAAGTAGCAAGTACAGGTGTCAATTCATACCCAGTGGAGAACATGTTGACAAGCCACAGCAATAAAGATATCAGTCTGTGCTTTGGGGGGGGAAAAAAAAATATATCTATATATATTGAGTGACAGCAGCAGACAGTCAGGTGATCTAAACCTGTCAGCTTGTAGAAAGATTCAGAGTCCAGAGAAGCTCGTCCACTGTACACAGTGGACAGCAGCTATCCACCCACTGTGTGTCTGAATATGTAATGAGATGCAACATACAGTGGTGGTAATTGGTGTTTGGGGATTCACTTGTTAGATAAATGCTACAGGAACCCTGAGGGAGCACAATTAGCCATGTTGGAAGGATTTTTTGAGGAGTATGTTTTTTAGCTTTTTAAAAAATTTTTTTTTAAATATATATATATTCCTTGAGAGCCTTTTGCATGGATTGTAATGTATGTGTTCGTATATGCCAGTTTAGCAAGCAGGTAATCCCTGTGTTACTCTGCAGCTCGCCTGTGTTCGTACCTGATGTGGAGTTGAATTGATTTTTCTGAGGAAATGTTGCTGCGGAGCACGGAGGAACAACTACAACGGCATACAAAGTGGAAGCGGATGTTCTGCTGATGTAGCGTATTGAGTGTAACCATAGCATGCTGTAACCATAGCAACATTTATTACAGACGAAAAATGGTAACTGGCTTTTTATTTTTTTTACGTTTCGATTTACTGCTTTAACTTTAACCTGACATTATTTGGCATCAACTCTGTTGACTTATTCTCCACGTGACTTAAATCCTCATGCTGATGTCATATCATCATATTATCATGTTAAGATCCTCGTCCAGAGGACTCACTCTGGCGCAGTGGGATGTGTAAAGGACTTAACTGTCCCATGAGGAGGAGGAGGAGTAACGGCCATGTTTGGATGTAGACTGCGTGTTCTGGCTGTTCTGAGAATAAACTCCGCTGCGACCTCAGACGTGTCGTGTTTCGATGAATATTCATCCACCTACAGTCACGTGTCACCAGCCAGCGGGGGCCTGAAGTTGTTTCCAATACTTGTTGTTCTGTCCTTTACCTTCAACACGGCTCAGGAAGTTCAACCAGAGATGTACAAAAGGGAGAGAAAGTATTTGCTTCTCGAGTGATGAAGGGGGGAGGACTGGCACAAGGGGATGAAAGACAAGTTTTTCTTTCAAATACTTTTCCTTTATGAGCACCTGCCCTGCAACAGGAGGGGAGAGAGGGATACAAAATGCAGCTACAAGCGCCAATTTGACCAATTTACATCAAACCAGAGGAAACACACACACATGCACCCACACACGCTCAGACCTCCCTGCTATTAAAGCCAATTTAATCACTGATCACAAGCCTTATCAGACTTAAAAGCCCTGCGTAAACTCCGAGACTCATTTCATTTCATCTCTGCTTTAGAGGGAAAGTTGTGCTAGTCTGCCTAGTTGGTATTAAACATCTCGCTCCTGCCAACTGTCTCATGCACCAAATGTATTAAGATCAGAGCTGGATCTGTCTGCAAGTGCAATAACTTCTACAGAGTTGTGCTGACGACTCGCTGGTACAAATACAACATTGGCCCAATTGTGAGAAAGTAAATTCTTCCTGCTGTTTACAGAACTGGTATTTTTTTTATGGTGAAAAGCAGATAAAAAAGATTTTCAGCAATTGGTTATTATACAGTATTATTTTGATCCAGTGTTATCAGTGGGGGGGTGGGGGCTTAATTGATTGTGTTTTTCAGTAAATTTGATTTTGTTTTTTTGTTTTTGATGAAAAGAAATGAGGATTTGTAAGTTGTTGCAAGATGTTTTCATACAAACATATGGATGAAAAACAGGCTGAGAAAGTTCGTTCCTTTCATCTGAACTAAAACTGCAACTGACAAAGATTTTTAGAAGAAGTTTTACTTGAACTTCAAAATGTATCTATATCTAGAAAACCAGATCAGTCCATATTCAGTGGTAATAACTACATCACTAGGAGACCTCAGTGGGAGGAAAACCTCATTTGAAATCCCATTGACATTTGTAACTACACGAGTAACTAAAACCCCGGCCTTGGAACAGAGGCTTTCTCAACAGTATGTGTCATAAGGACAATAGTCTTTTGAAAAACGACCTAATATGGTTGTTTATTCCACCGTTCCAATAAGCCGTAGATGTTTGCAGGTTAAATGTCACCGCTTGACAGAAGAGGCAGGTCCGTGAGTGAGTCACGGGGAGTCGTGGTCGGCACAGACGGGTCTGTAATGACAGCGGTGTAGTGGATAGCAGGCTTCAGCGATGGGGCGTTTTTATGTTTTTAAATGGGTCAGTGTCACAGTGTCTCACTCGAACCCTGATTATTCATGTGCTTACATGTTAAGTGACATTTGATTTGAGGAACTCTAGTAGCCCATTCAGCCGTTCATTCAGTCGTACTTCCTGACAACAAATCGCACTGTCAGTTTATAAAAGCATTTGTTTCCGGTGCAGAAAATATGTCGATCTTTTAGCCGTATTGTAGAGCCCTGACACACACGCGCGTTAATGCAGTGAGCTGTAAATGAGACGAGCATGTACGTGTGCTGCAGGTGTGGAAGGGTTTGCTGCTTGTGTGTGTTGCTGTCAGACCTTTGTTAGCAGATAGGTTTGACAGTGCAGTGTTCACACTTCTGCGTGCTGTTAACTATCAGCTGGTCCATGTGCCATGTCAATCTGTCGGGGAGAAATCTAAAGATTAAATAAACATATAACATTTGTGATTATTACATTAATAACTAGTAGTTAACACGCTGTCAGCTGTAGCCGACTGTTTTGGGGCGTCATGTCTCTGTGTGGAGTGGCCGTTCGCAGCTTTGTGCGGTGATGGGAACACATGGATACGCAGTAATACAACATGTCTGTGGGTTGACTTGCTGTGATGAAACCACAGTGCAAATTGCTCGTTCAACCACCCGCACGGATAAGACAGCTCGTCACAGAAACACGCCACTGTTACTGACTTAAATCTGAGTGTGTATCTGTGTAAGTGGACATTTACACTCGCATGCAAAAGTGTATGTGTACTTTAATATCTATCTAAGTGACCATTTAATTCCTTGCAGTAGAGGAGATTTGCTGAGGCATGTGAAGAAGTACAGTAGGGGAGACATGATGTTATAATAACATGCATGACTGTGCATGATGAGAAGCAGCTGCTATTAATATGAAACTTTCACTTATCGCTGTCCTCACCACCTTAATTTAATTCTCTTTTTTTCTCTTAATTATACAACTTTCAGTGCAACTTCCCACCATGAGAGAAGATGTCAGCGTGACTCTTTTGCAGCAGGAAGGTCTGGACAGGATTTAGACAGACACTCATTAACCTCAGCAGTAACTATATGCCAGACTAACAGCAGCACTGCAGAGGTGTGTGCACCTGCTAAACATCAGTGAAACCGATGCAAGACAACTGCATACTGGTTTCCTTCACTGCTGCCGTTAGATAACTGAACCAAAATGTCCAGAGATGAACCTGCTCTCCATTAGATATCCACAAATCCACTTTAACTGTACGTTCAGATGGAAATTTGCGAGAATGTCAAAGGGGCCGTACGTGAGCCAGTGTCTCTTGGTGGCGATGACCATTGGCGGTGCGTCTCAGGCAGTGTGAGCGTCAGAGAAGTTGAATACAAGGCAACGCGTTTTGGTAATTAGCTATGACGCGGTTCGGCGGAAACCAATCAGAATGTAGAAGTGGGCTATAGCATGAAAAACAGGGTTGCGCGACGACTTGATGCCAGTCGGTAACTTTAACGTCGCTAATTTAAAAGATTTCACGCGGTTGACTTAAACTGCACTTGCGGTCAGTTGGCACAGAGATACCGGCTGACACGTCTGTTTGCTTTAAACACAGATTGAAGGACCAAGGATTCGCTCGCTAGATGTCTGATTCATCTACATCAGAGCAAACCTCAACAGCGTCCTTGTCAGAGCAAATTCTTTCGCTCTCGCCGCTTTCGGCCTGAACGTACCGTAAGTGGACCTCAGTACCAAAGTAATACAGTGACAGTTGTTTGGTGCCAATCTGTCAAACTGTAAACCTTCGTAGGATCGACTGAACAAGGCCCGCAGCATGACCTCCTGAATACTCGGCCACTGGACACATTTCATGAAGAGAACCGTCCTCAGTGACGTCGGCACTGCTCATCTGGCAGAGGTTGTATGAGCAACACCTACATTTTTATATTTTGATGAAGATAAAACACGAGTCTTGATTTAAACAGTTGTTACCTGAGGAGGAGGAAAAGCAGTCCTGTGTGGGAGGAACTTCAGCACTTCAGTCTGAAGCTTCAAACGACTGGAAAATGAAGTTCATGAGGAACCCCCCTCCCCCATTTCTCTCATACCATCTTTTCATGTTAACAAGCACTGAACTCGTCCACAGAGGCTCTCTGCACTTTTCCCTTTTCACAGGTTACACACTCCAAGTCAGTTACCTGAAACATTCACTAATGAAGGACTCGCTGAGTGGATGCCTCTCTTTCTTCCCTTCCTTTTTCTCTGTGTCATATTTGTCTTTCTAACTTTTCATTTCCTCTCCAGTCTGGGTTATTTACCCCCCTCCCCCCTTTCCTCCCCCCAAAAGCACACACAGAGGTGTTAATGGAAAGGTAGTGTAGAGCAGGTTTCCCAGTCACAGTGAGGAGTCACCTGACTTGGACCAGTCTAATTATAAGGTGTTGTTGTTCACTTCTGGTCCCATGAACGCACAGGTAACACTAACACACACACACACACACACACACACACACACACACACATAGATTATATGCAGGAGTATATATTATGTGCACATGCATACACTTATTTACCCTCTTTTTTTGTTTTCAATTAACTGCATGGGAAAAATCCCACTCTCTCTCTCTCTCTCTCTCTCTCTCTCTCACACACACACACAAACACACGCGCACACACATACACACACACTATGCAAGAGAGATGTAAACAGTCTCAGTGGGATGTTTCTCACGCGATGAAGCCTGTCACCCTGAGTACCATCATTAGTTCTACACATGTTTTCATGAGGAGGCACGCCAAAGTTTCCATAGTGAAAGTTACCATAACATCATATGAATGAAAAAATAGTCACTGCAATGGTGTGTGTGTGTGTGTGTGTGTGTGTGAGAGAGGAGGAGGAGGTGGGGTGGGGGTCCCTAGGAGCCATGTGCATCATTCAGGAATGGATTGACACTTGAAGAAAAATAGCTGCAGGCCTAATCAATTTGAATGTTATCCCCTGAGATTGTGTGTGTGTGTGTGTGTGTGTTTGTCAGGTGAGGTGAGAAGCCGGCATCAGCAGCATTTCAGTCCAGTCAGCAGTGATCTTGCCAGCCTCTGCACGACCAGACTCATGAATAGATCAGTGCGTTGTGTTTCTGTGTGTGTGGTAGTGTGTACTGTACGCGGACGTGTCTGGATGCCATCTGCATTCTACTTCCCCGAGACCCGCTGACATCACAGTGCGTCCATCTCATATATATATTGGGCATTTCAGTGCGAAGCATGGCAGCAGCCCTCCTGCCTGCTCTGAGCACGGGGCTGTCAGCGGGGCTTCGCTGTGCGCGCCTCTCCACACAGCACGCCGCTTTGAAAGTGGAGCAGAGGGGAAAAGAACAGCTTTGATGTTTTTTTACTATACGCACAAATGAAAACAACACCTGAGCTGTAACTCTGGTAGAAAGACAGAGTTTCCTAAAGACAGTCTGTCACAAACTAGCTTATTTTCAGTTCACCACGCTCTGTTTGCAATTTCATTACAAGCAGGTTCAGTACCTGACGTTGAACCTGCTTTTTGTCAACAAAGTTGTGGTGTAGCTGAGCTAGGCACAAATCACAGACGTCATAAACCACATACAGTGGGCTCCAAATGTCTGAGAACACTTTCCCATCCCTATTTCCAGCCCCACATACCCACTGAAAACATGAACTGAGAAACTGCAGGTAGTCGCCTTGTAAGGTCGCTAATAGAGTTGCGAGGTGGTAGGAGAGATACCTGGTCTCCACTGTTCCACAACAGTCCATGAGTCCCATTAATTTTCTGCACAGTCAACAGCCGGTGACTAAAAGATGAAGCACTTCCATGGCTCGGATGGACATGAGACCGTGTGAAACTGTATGAAGAGAAATGAACTACAACGCTTTACGTCAAGCTTGAAGTTTTACGGGTTAAAAGGAGTCTCTCACGCTTCAGCCCCTCCACTAATGGAGGTCGGTGCTCTCAGAGGAGGACAGGTTACAAACAGCTCAATGGGCCACCTCTTAACGACCGAAGCCCAATGAAATACTGGAGCACACGATTCACTTTAGCAGTTTAATCATCAGGTGCGAATGACTAATTTTTCAGCTTGCACTGTGTCTTTCCAGAGATGTCAAAACGTGTTAAAAACATCTGAGAAGATTTCACAGTGAGTTTTATATTCCTGTATTCCAAGTGCGCCAGTAATCAAGATTTTTAAAGGGATAGTTCTGTTTCTGATTCACTCAGCTGACCTGCGGCTGCGGCGTGATACAGTGTGCTCCGTAGGTACGCTTGTGCGTAGGAATACTGTAGTTCAGCGGTTGGAAAAAAAGTAGTACCAAAGGGAAAGTTGATCTGAATCTGCTCCGGGTGATGCACCGTCTATGCAATATACCCCACGTCAAATACCCCGAACTATTCCCTTAATGCTTAGCTATTTGCACTGAGGTTAAAGGAACTATAGATTTTTGTATAAACTGAATGAAGACAGGCGTTGGAGCACATGTTCGGTGTTGCCTCAGCGGCAGATGGCGAAGCCTGCTGTCTGAAGTCGTCATGCGCAGCATATTAAAATTTGTGTGTTTCAGTGTGTGAGACGTCATTTTGTGGAATCAATTTACCAGCTCCTACACACACTTCAGGATTGGATTTTCAGGTTGACTGCTGCTTTGTCCTGTTCGGTGTGGTGTGAAACGCAACATGCTGCTGCTCGTTTGATCGTCTCGTTTCAAATGAAACCAAACAGACAATTTAGAGCAAGTCTCTTCAGGCAGAAAGCCCTGCTCTAATCTCTAGCTTTATTAGCAAATTAAATTGGCATGATATTGATTGATAATGATATTGATTTTTGTGGATGATCATGGGCCCTAGAGAATGAACCTTGCTAATTCTGGCAAGCTTTTTTGTAACTAACTGTGTTTTATTATTGCACAGTGCACTGTAAAACTGTGTGTATAAGTATTGTAAGCAGGGCCTTAAATCACATATTGAACAGTCTCATGTTGTGTAGGCCTACTGATATTTCAGGGTCAATCTTAAAAAGAGAAAGTAGAATCCAGGATGTTCTTTTTTTTTTTTCTTTCTGTGTCTGTGATAAAACTGTACTCACAGAAATTCCTTTAAATAACTGCAGCTGAATTTCAAAGCCTGGGGAGAAGGTGAGCTTTCTGGCATCTCTGAGAGAACAAATCAAAGACATTAAAAAGAGAAGAGTCTCTTTGAGTTTCTTATACAGTCATAATAAATGTGAACACCTCACAGAGGTCAACAAATGTGTTACATCTTTCAAAACATCAACATAAATCGCGTTGAACTGCATCGCTGCACTTTACTTTAATGTATTTGATGCTTTGTTTCTTTAAAATACAAGCCACGTTGGCTTCTGTTTCTTTACTCTGAGTCTAAATTAATATAAGTTAAATATAAATATGTATATTTAAAAAAAAAAATACACAGACACACACACACACACACACACACTAAAGCCTCAAGTAGTCACAGGTCTTTAGCTCAGCTCTGATCGGCAGTGATGTAAACACGACGTCCACGTTAATTTTGGCCCCTGTTCCTTGCTGTAACGTCGTCCGGAGCGCAGACACTGTGAACACACCATGTCCCCTGACCAGCACAGTGCTGTTAAACCACAAAACACTGCGGCTACACCTTCGGCTGAGAGTGTGCTGCGCTCAATAACTTTTACAAACGCGACACTTGCAGGAGCACCGACTCGGGGATGAGACGCGAGGGATCCATTTTATCAGTCTGTACTGCAGCTCACTCGTGTGCCTGTCCTATATCTGCATGAGATGTTGCTCCCTATAGGTGTGTGTGTGTGTGTGTGTGTGTGTGTGTGTGTGTGTGTGTGTGTGTGTGTGTCCTCTCAGTCCAAATAGAAAGGCAAACTCGTCTGGCAGTGTGAAAGGAGTCAGTCGCCTTTTTTAGCAGGTTTTTGCTTTTTAGCGTTCACACCTGTCGTTCTTTTCACTTGGTTTTGGAGCAGAGAAAAATCAGGAATCGTTGCCTTTTAGTTCTGGTGAAGTTTTATGTTCACGCTCACTTTTTCTTTTACAAATGAACCCAGAGCTGTAAACATGAAGTTAAATAGATCGATAGGTAACTTTGTTGACTGGACAGTTTTGGGAAATGTCATGCTGAATCATCAGTGAATCATCAGTGAATCATCAGTGTCTGGGGACTGACAGCAGGTCACGCTGATGCTGTGTATGTAGAGTACGTTGTCTGGTGTCAGAGCTCACGGAGAAATAACTGATTCTGAGCATTATGAGTATTATTAGACTGTAAATCAATTATGTTCTAAATAATGATTAAATGGGTAGAGGTGTCGGTAGTACAAGTGGGATTACTGCGGGATCATTATGTCACGCCCTTGTCACTGACTTAATGAACTGCCAAAGTACACAGAGAAGGATTCAAGCACAGCAGACTTTTAACTGTTTTAGGCTGTATATGTATATGTACTGTATACGTGTGTATATATATGCTTAAGATCGCTTCCTGATCAGTCCCTTGGTGGATTTAATAACAGGTCCACTTGCTGCTTGGAAGCGGAGCAAGACCCTTGTTTTGAGGTGGTCTCGGTCCGGTCTAGTCCGCTTGAGAGTTCGATTAACAGCTTCACACCAGTCCAGAAGAACCACACAGAACGGGAAAAACCCACCAGGGTTCAGCTGAACCTAAACGGGTTACGTATGAAGACACCGTATAACATCACATCAGTTGATGTCGAGCTTTAGTAGTACATATTCCCATAGTCCCCAATGAAGTTATAATTAATCATATTACCTGAATCTAATTGCCATGAGGTGAACCTGGGATTCTGGGACTGTTGGGTGTCTGGGGCCACTAACTGATGATCCAGTCTTTCCCAACAAACACACAATCCTCCTGTCCGAGTTACCGTCAGCTGAAAACTACAGCGGCCAGCTGTTTTAAGACAGCTCCTTACTGCTTTTTTTTAAAAGAATGAATCTATATACGGTATTTGTGACCTGTTTTTAAAGATAACATCTTCCCAAGGAGCAGATTTACTCGGGGCCTTAGGGAGTGCCACAGACAGTGCAGGGAAGAGAAAGTACTGAGAGACAGACGTTCTCTTCACTGTTGTTGACGATAAAGAAAAATGTAGAATAATGCCAGTCTTATCCTTTAACATTTGTCATATTGATATTATAACCCGCTGTATTGGATGCAGTGAGAGCAATGTTTCCTGACATCAATAGTCCTCAACAATTCCACCAAACAAATACTATTTATCAGTGCTATTCATCACCCCCCCCCCCTTAGAAAAATGCTTTTCCACGCTTCTTTATCTCTTTTTATCCCCTTTATCTCTCTCTGATCACAATCAAGTCTGCAAAGCCTGGAGATTTCTCTTGCTGCCTATATCAATCAGTCACTCCCCCTCTCCACTCCCGCTGCTCGCTCTCTCTCTCTCTCCCTGGGCTCAGTTTTAGTTCAGATATCAAATATTAATCGAGGTAGGTTGATAAGCAGTTGATCAGCTGTCCCTTCATTGATCTGACTGCTCTCCTCAGCATTGATGTGTCCCTGGAGTTATTCGCCCATTGGTCCAAACATCTGTAGTTTTAATTTTATTTATCATGCATGTTTTTTTTTCCCCACTTTTTTTTTCAGCAACTTTTTTGAAAGCTGTGGTATTTCAGCTCCATATTTTAAGGCCAATTTTTTATTCCTGTGAGCACACATCTGCACCAACCTTGACAGGTTCTTATCACCGACTAATAGGGAAAGTCCTGCAACAGCCTCAATACTTCTCAAGATTATTTAAGATTTCAGACCCATTCATTGGTTTATTTTCTTTACAAGCTGAATGCACATTACATATCATTTAGTAAGAGACAGACTGTTGACCCTTTTTGACCCCAGGAGCTTTTCCAGGAACCTTGTACCTGCATGAATCTGATATTAGTGTGAGAGTGTGATATATAGTTTCAGTAGCTGCTTATATTTTTGACTTGGGCTCTCAACACTAATGGATGTATTAGCATATTTTTTTTATTATAGATATTCATGGTTCCCAGATAACGTATCCTAATTATTTGGTGATTCTCTGGCTTTCTCCCACCACTATCATCAGGTCAAAGTTTTAATCTTTCAAGTATTTTGTTTTATTTAGTTTTTTTGTAAGGTGGTTATTGCTGTAAACATTATACCTGCTAAACATCAGTATGTTATTTTTGTCATTGTGAGCACGTTAGCATGCTTACATTAGCATTTAGCTCAAGTATAGGGTTAGACTTGCTAGTGTGGCATTATGGTTTTAGTCTTAATCCATAATCGGTCTTACATTACAAATCCTCAGTTTTAAGATGCAATTTAAACAGGAATTCACGAAAGGGACTTGTATTCTCTGAGATTAGTTTCTGGGACTGTTTGATTAAAATAGGGTTCTGACATGTATGTCATTATACGACAGAAAATAAGAGAGCATATAAAGTCCACACAGTAAAGGTCATTCGATCAACCTCAGGGGATCAGTCTCTCTGTGAGGCCACTGTGTTAAAACACTGAGCCTTTAGAGTTAGGTCACGCCGCCCTATCAGATCCCCAGGTCATCTCAGCATGAGGGGGAAAAGGTTCAATCAAGCATTGCAAACAGATAATTAGTTTACAAGCCAAACCAGGAACAACAAATTCTTGCCAATTGAACAGATGTGCCTCCCTGCCTTGATTTCCCAACTGCACTCCCAGAACTCATTTCAGTTTGAATAGTGGCTGGTGGAGATAATCATACAGCACTTTTCTGAAGAGGACCTTTTCCAAGGAAGTGTAGAAAATTTAAATCAGTGCATCAGGGGACTCCCCTACATCGTGTTGATTTTCATTTAATTATTATAATGGGCTGAATAAGACATATTTCATAAGTATACATATTGGTACAATCATTCAGAGCTCTTGGCACAACAGTCCCACTGTTTAACACCATTTAATGGTAAACAGCAGTTTGCAATCTTTAACTTACAAACCTTTTTCTGCCCGTTAGACAGCACAAGTTCAAAAGAATATTTCAGCATTTCTGGGAGACTGTTCTTATTCAGTATTATTTCCTTCTTTCTCTTGAGTTGGACGAGACGATTGATATCAATTTCATGAGCTGTAGCCAGAGTATAGTTAGCCTAGCTTAGCATAAAGGCTGGAAGCTGAGGGAAACAGCTAGCCTGGCTGGTATCTCATTTGTTTAATTCGTACACAAACAGAAATGTCACAAGGACAATTTGTTGTTTTCTGTGAGGCTGTTTTTTGGCAAACATCTGTCGGCTGAAGTGACACAACGTTAAAAAGGATTAACGTTGTTCCTCAGTAAGTCATTGACCAATCGCATATAATGAAAAAGTGTTTGCTGGCTTTTTTTAATGATAAACTGCCCAATCAACCTTAATTTCTCTCAAGTTTTGCATTACTTTCTCCCCTCCTTCCTGGTCATCTGCACCTCCACTACTTTTTCTCTCTCACTTGTCTTCTTTTCTCCTTCTCCTGCTGTTTTTCCTCCTCAGGTCTTCATTAAAACTTGATGGAGATGAGTGAAGCCAATAATCTTCAGGCTCTGTGAACAACCCTGCCTGAAATCAATAGGTTTCCTAGAAAAAAAAAAAACAACACAAAGAGAATAGTGGGGTGGGAGAAGGTCTGGTTTATCAAATATTAAACAGCAGGTGTCAGGGGAGAGGGGGAAGAGTTGTGGTGATGCAGTGTCTGACCCAATTAGCATCTCCTGTTCACCTGCCAGGCTCCAGCCGTGGCTCTACTCTGACTTTTACTAGTCACGACAATCCACTTCTGGGACAGTCACACACTCTTCAGTAGCTTCATCCCCGCCGTCTTGTACACTAATCATGACATGATGCATCTGTGCCTGTTACACCCTTGAAGAGGGCCATCTTAGCTCAGTGAAATATCGGTTACTACCAGCTCCAAAATGATCTTGCTCTGCAGGACAGCTGGCTGTCTACAAGTCACAATGAGGCTCCTCTGGGATGAGCAAACTCTTTGCTAAAATTGTCTCAGCTTTCTACGTTACCAGTCATGAGGGTCTTCAGGGACTAGGCCACTCTTAAAGGAGCTATTTGTCAGTTTTGCTGTTGCTACATAGCCAACATTAGCATTAGCAGCTGTTTACTTACCAGTGAAGAGAAAATGTTGTGAGTTCAGCATCGAACTTCATTCCCTTACTCTTCAAGAGCTGTGTCCAGTGGTGGAAAGCAACCCTCTTGTTTTGCTTCTATTTCTATCACTTCTTTTCCTCAACTGAAGTTAGCATGCTAACTAGCTAGCCCTGGCCCAGGTGGACTGTCTCATCACCTTCAGACAGGTACACAGACACTGTGGCCTCCAGGCTACCCTGAAGAGGTAGTGCTGCGCAGAGGATGTATTATAACCTCTTGTTTTGTAAAAGCAACAATAGCCTAAGCTCCTGTCAAGACTGGTAAATAAACGGCTATTTATGCTAACGTTGACTATGTAGCAATAGCAAAACTTACAAAGAGCAAGCATCAACTGACCTGCTCTCATCAACCTTGAATCCAGCAGCACCACAGAGCTTCTTTCAGTGAAATAAATGAAGCTCCAAAAATCCACTGTACCTTAGGATCCCAACACCAAAATGCAGACACTAGCTAGGTTTGCAACTAGCTGGTAAACATAGGTGAGCATTAAGCCGAGTTGGTGCGGACCAAAACAAGCTAAAAGGAGAGTGAATATTGGACTTATATTCATCACCTGAGCACGAACACAACTGAGAAACAATGTCCAGATTGGCTGGATGCATAAGGAGGAAACTTCATCCATATAAATGTTTGCATTAGTCAATGTGTGAAATATTCTGTAGTTTTCTCTCTGACAACAAATTCCATGAAAAGAGCAAAAGCAAAATTATACTATACTAACAATTAATGTTAGTGTAGCGTGTTCCTTTGTGCCATAGAGCTCCACTGTGGTAAGAATAATCTGTTGCAATGGGTGACATGTTCCTTCATTACAATGAACATCAGCAGTTTTAATTTTTAATTCCTCTGCTGTAAATAGTCTTGCAACAATTATGAATTAAAATCCCCAACAAATAAACTATTTACTCCGATTTGCTAAAAACAGAGCCCTGGCCATTATGGGAAATAACTAAGCTTTGTTTTTTTAAATTAAACTTCATATTGTATTTGTGCTTCATCCTTTAAGATCCCCTACAGACATGTTTTAAAACATAGAAATCTTCTGCTTGGAACAATAATTTATATCTCCTATGGTATTTTCCCCCGAAATGTTCAATTACTGAGTTAAACATTCTTAAAATGATATCTACTCCTTCTCCCTCAATGCAAAATTAATATTGAGAAGTAATTTATGAAAATGCAAATATTGTTCATTTCTAAAGTTAATCCTACAAGGTGTCAATGAAAAGTCAATTTTCTGTATATGCACATCTCACTTGTAAGTTCAACATGCACATCGAACCATGACTGGCATCTAAACCTAGTTGTGAAGTTGCAAAATCCAGCTGATGCATGAACACGTCTCAAACTGAGATTTAAGGTGAGCACAGGGAAACTTTCCCCCTTTAGCAGATGAATGTGAAAAAGCCGTCTAGTGTCAAGCTCTGCTCATACGGCACATACACATTAGCACTTCCGGTTCCCTCGTCCCGAAGTCTGTGGGTTTTTGGTTAGATGACTGAAATAAGGTCTGTGGAAACACAAGCTCAAGACATTTTTGAGTTTTATTCTACAACATAAAATGCATCAGTAAATACGTGATTTCTTACTTGGAAGTTTAGCAGTGGTGACGTTAAAGTCTTGCAACCGTGGAGTAGTTTTATAGTCTAACATTAGCTCTTTACTTCTGGCAATTTAAGCTTAAAAAAATCAAAAAGGTTGGGTGTATTTGTGAAGATTGTTGTGCTGAACAAAATGTGTAGTATCACAAACTTTTGTTGCAGAGATTTCTTTTTGCAGTAATCCAAAAGCTCATGCAAAAATCCCATTAGCTTTTTATGAGGGAACCAGCATGATGCTAATATCCGGGTTGGACTATAAAAATATATCATCCCTGCAATAATCTTATTATCCTACACAGTGACGGCAAAACATCCACGCCGGGAAGCAAAGTCAAAACAACTTTTTTGACTGAGGGAGGACTCCATCTTCCATCTTTTAACTGATAACCTGACCAATTCACATGATAAACAACAGATGCTCATAGCAGTGCAAACACTGAATGATTTGAGTAAACAGAGTTGTGATGAATGGCAATGAAAAAGGCGGCAGTCAAATCAAGCTGTTATAATTATCTGTAATGGATTTGTTTTTAAATTCAAGATCACAGTTCTAATCAAATCTCTTTTAGAGAGAGCAAGTCCCGCTCTTTATTACCCCGCTCTCATGTATATGCAGGGATAACTATTCAAACATTGTCATTCAACAGGCAGGTAGTCATTGGTGTGCATTGCCTGTCATGAGAGCTTCGAGATGAATGCGTAAAGAGATGAATTCAAGGAGAAGAAAGACCAGAATAAGCAACAGATGGTAAAAGACAGAAGCTGCCAAAAGTTTCCACAGTGCCTCCTTTGTCTCCACCTTCTCCATCACTCGTCCCACAAGAGGAGAGCGAGAGGTGGAGAGAGAGAGAGAGGTAAGGGGATGATTCCTTTTATTGTATTTGTATTTAAGCCAGTCAAGTGACAACTGGTTTAGGTTTTTAGACGCGTCAGACAGTCCAAAGGTTCATTTTATTGATCACCTGTCTCTCCTCCATCCGAAGCGGCTTCTCTCGCCTCCCACGTTATCAGAGATCGGGATCACAGATAATCACAGAAACACACACACGTATATAAAACTAACAGAAAGGATGAGTGATGAAGAAATGTTGTGGCTTCATAAACGGACTCGATTGGCATTTTGTTACACTGCATTAATCAGTCTCACATCCTGCTCATGTTTAGCCGATTTCTGTTTCGGAGCTTTGTTATTTTCCTCTAATCAATCGGTAACAAGTGCGATCTGTCCTGCCAACATCATCTTCAATCAACAGGAAATCTGTGGTAGCAATTTGCCATGAGGACCTGTCCACCATGTCTCCTAGACACAGCAGTTATATGATACTAATTTACAAGAAAAGTAATTTGAAGGACATGTAATGCTGCCTGGATTCTGTTTTTTCTTTAATGAAAATAATGAGGAAACATTGTCAGTCTGGCAGGTTGCGATGTGTTGATACTGAACATGCTGTAAAATGTTCACTAGCAACGTATTTCATTTGTTTTCCTAAAAAAAAAAAAAAATCTGCTCTTACAATACAATGTCCACTTGTAGCAACTTCAGCGTTATTAAACACCAGGACTATCTGGTGTAAGTGTTTACAGTGCGGCCGTACAAACTTGTTACCTCCACCATCATTACCTCCACCAAGCAGTGACCCGTCGCTGTTTATTTGTCAGCACAGCTACACAGAAAAACTGACCTGATTTGTACCAAACTTGAAAGTTGAAATTTTAGGGCAGATCCGGATTAATTGATTTTTTAAATTTATTTTTCTTCTCTCTTAAGTCTGGTGTATGTTTTTTTGATTTGATTGAATGTCATGGTTGAAGTCTGTGCTCTCCGAGTGACCTTTCTAGTTTTGATAAACAGACAGTTAAAAATAGTTGCAGTCATGATGTACACAGCACAAGTACAGCACTCAACAGCAGGACACAGTGAAGGTTGATGAGGAGCTGGAGATGTGCAGTCGTTTGTTGGAACTTGTACTTTTTATTGTGGGTCTTTTTCCCATCAAGGATCCCTCCGCCACTTTAATCTAACCATATATTATAGAACTACTATACAGAGAATGAATTAGTGGATACATTGAATGGCTATTGCAGGAGAAGTGCCAACCATAAATATTATCATAAATATTAATTCCGTCAGTTTCCATGTTGTTTCAGATCCCGCCGCACCCTCCTGCAGTAACCTCACTTCTTCCCACTTTTCGCTGTCACCTGATTCCCCACACCCACCTGCACACCTGTTCCCCATTCCCTCATTAGACCCAGAATACATATATATCTTTGTTGCCCACTTCCAACTGCTCTTTGCCAGATTGTCCATTGTGCCGTCAGAGCTGTAGCCTTCCAGCCTTTTCCCTGTTTGCATTCTGCCTGTCCCCCCCCCCCCCCCGCCTGTCAGTTGTTGGCCTTTGCCTTCACCTGCCCCTCTTTGTCCTGTTCACCTGGTGTTTTTGATCTCCACCTGCTCGCTGTCTTCATCCCTTGCCATTCCACCCCGTTGCCTGCCTTCCTCTGTATCTCAGAGTCTAAAGCGCGAGCTGTTTGAATTTTAACGCTGCATCAGAGTCGTGTACTTGGGCCCAGTATTTCCTGAACCGTGACAACATACCACATAACCATAACATCCACGGTTCAACCGCCACCTGATGAACCTCTGTTGCATGTTATGACCCTCTCTCTCTCTCTCTCTCTCTCTCTCTCTCTCTCTCTCTCTCTCTCTCTCTCCCCGTCCCCACATTTCCTGTCTGTATCTCTACTGCTGCTCAAAAAGAGGCCAAAAAAAGGTTTTGTTGCCCAAACCTAACCACAGGTGGAAGACGTGGTTTTCCTGTCACTAGTTTTGAGGCTCTAGCTCCTGAAGGTAACATCCTCTTTGATAAACCCACCTGTAAAATTGTGATTGGTCGCCTCTTCAAAGACGGGGAAACAGCTGTGAATAAGCACACAACATCAGACCTCACTGAATCATCGAGAACATTGGAGATGTTGACGGTGACTGAAAGGTCTGGAACCGAACCAGAAGTGTTGAGAAAGGGTGAAGAAGAGAGACGGTAAAGTTGAAAGCCTGTGATATATAATTTGAGCTTCTGTTTTCATGACAGTTTACACTCCCCAAAGTCTTCTCAGGCTTCTGATTTATATTAATTTGCCAGTACTTAAAAGATGAGAAAGGATCAGCCTAATCAAACAGTGGTACCCATGTCCCAAAAGAGATGTGGTTCTCTGCTGTGTGTACATGAAAGCTTAGTTGCTAGTTAGCTTAGTTCACTCTTAATTCAAACCTCTGTAACATGCAACATGAACACAACTGAATGAGTGTTAATTATTATTTTAAAACGCAACAACCAAACACACTTCGTCTCTCTGAGAGAATTTTCTGATCCTCAAGTCTGACTCAGTAAACAGCTTTGAGCTTTGGTGAGATGCTGTAAATAGCTCTGTGCAAAGTAAATGACTTGTGAGACTGGATTCACAGGAATGTGCATGTGTGTGTGCGTGTGTGTGTGTTTTAGTGCCTGATTTTTAAATTTTGTGAGGAGCTTCATTTCTATGAAGATATAAACAAGAAGCAATTCTCCGAATGACCTTGATTTTGATTAATATTTTTGAAATATGATTCACACTTCTCCCTTTAATTCAAGCCTGACACATTATAGAACCAGAAAATAAAATTGTGGGTTACCACATTACCTCCATTACATCCTGACACCTGCCTTTAAAATGCATCTCCTCTTTATGAATTTGGATTTGATTTCTTCTGCCAAAGCACAGATTGTCATGCATGTCACATCTTCCTCTAACCTTTGCCGTACCTAGAACTGAAAGTAAACACCTTGTCACGCATATTTTCCATCAGCATTGTCCCGACAATCCACGCTGACAACTGACAAGATGCTATAGCTGCTTGACACCTGAAAGATTTGTTGTTGTTGCTCCTGGGTTGGATCCTGATTATTTGAGCTTCTGCAGTAAGAGTGTTTCGGTACTGCATTCAAATATAAGTGTTAAGGCTTCACTGACCAATAATTTTGTATTACCGATTGATTTATTTATTAATTAATGTGAAAGGCATCACTTGAAACGATAAACCCACATATGCCCGACTGCAGCTCCTCTCTGTCTCCATGTATGTGAGCGACAAACAAGTCACATGCTCTGTCATTTTGTCAATTTTTATTGATACATCAACTTTTCTACCTCAGCCAAGCGTACAAAAACCTTTTTGCAATAATTGAACTTTTCTACCAGAAAATTACCCGTGTTTCTACGGTGCATGGAAACATGTTGCTGCCCTGAAGTGCCTAGAAAAATTAGGTAATACCCAGAAGAGTCGCTGGTGTGTCTTGAGACCCACTTATTGAGCCACATATTTGCCCTCTGATCAAGTGGCTGCCTGTTGTTTTCCCTATCACTTCAAACATGTTAAATCTTTACAGAATCTGAACCATCAATCTCACATAGTCAGTAAAATAATGGCTTCTAAAAAACTGGCAAGCCAGCGGGAACAATGTGCAGCGTGCCGACCTGGACGCTGCAGAAGTGGTTGTTTGTAACATTTAACATTTCTCACGTTGCCCAAAGAAGTACAGCAGAGTTTCTAACAACCTGTACAGGTGCATAAATCTCATTCAAGATTGTCGCCATTTTTCTGTTGCTATTCCTCATGAATGTAGATGGGTATTCAGCCATCAATGGGGACCAGGCCCGTTGACACGTTGAACAAATCTGAGATGTATAAGGTGATTCAGAACCAGGCTGTTCCCATGGGACCGTTGCGGTTTCCTAGCAATGTTAATCTCGTCATAGTCTACCTGTCGCCCAGGGTGTTGTCTTCTGCATCTAATCATTTGCTCAGTATGTGTCCTTTCTGACTGTTAGGACTAAAAATCCGCATTTCATGTGGGTTGTTGAGTCTTTGACGGTTTCAGTAAACTTCCCACTTGTAGCTCGTTTGGGTGACTGGGTCTTAGCTGCATTCACACATGAATATTGTTTGTGTTGTTGCTGTGAACACAATATGATCACTGAGCATGGATGCATGTGGGACTGGGCTGGTCTCCCCTGTTGTATTTCCATTTCCTGGTCAATGAGCCTTGATGTGTCTCATCTTTGATGTGAGCAATCAATCAGCTGCTGACTTTAAACCCTGAATGAGTGAGAGGGGGGAGGACTGAAGATGGACCCTCTGCTGTCTGTAGCTCTGTGTGTATGATGGATAATACTCAGCCTCTCAGTCTATCATTGAAGCAAGCAGCTGCATAGACAGCGGTGTCATTGCAGCTGCACAGACGCTCTTTTCATATGCACACTTGTCTGATCTCACTCCAGTCCAACAGCTGCAGGCGTTAACAAAGAGAAACTGTAATACATTTATAGTCAACTGATATATCTGCTCAAATAGATTTCCCAGTTCATATGACATAGCAAGTTCAACTTTCAATTCATCTCTTCTGTGTGTGTGTGTGTGTGTGTGTGTGTGTGTGTGTGTCTGTGTTTTGCAGTGCTGAGCCCGTGCCCTGTGGCTACAGCTTCAGCCAGAAGGTGTCACTCCATCTATAAGGGTTTTGCTCAGTGTCTAATGGCTCTGGGCGACAGTCTTACAGACAGCGCCCGCAAGGACGAGGACATGCACGAGATACACTCCATCTGCAGGTCAGTGTAAACACACACACACACACACACACACACACACACACAGCGCCAAGTCATACACACCACACTCACGGACAGGAATACACATGCATGTCTTCTGGAAAGAAAAGTTTAGAAAAGCATTTTACATTTTCACAAAGCCGCTCTGCTATCTGATATCAATAGGGCGCGTACAGGCTGTGCATCTGTACGATACCACAAATCGAACTCTTGGCTCTGTATTCCCTCACTGGACTTACTCATGACCTGTTCACATGCAGTTGGAAAAATAATGTTTTTTTTCAAACAATAATAGATGACAAATTTATAAACAAATCCGTATCAGTAGTTATTTACAGTATAATGTTTGTGACTTTTGCACTTAAAGTTTTTATTGCTGTTGTAAAAGGGAATCAATTGGTGCTGAACTAGTGGGGTATACACATATATATAACCTGTATACAACACTCGACCTGGTCTTAGAGTGTGTTACATTTAATACATGCTTTAAATTACACTCTTCAGTGTTATAACCTACATGAATGAGAACACTGCTGAGACAATTAGCTGTCTGTACAATACCTTTGACTTGAGGATTGAGCGGGCTTTCTTTAAGGAGATACTCCAGGATATTAGGATTGTAAATCCACAAAGTTTGGGGGACTTCAGTCAAGGCCTGACCCTGGTATGGTTCAGGCTAAAAATCCTGGGTCCTACACTCCCCACAATGCAACTCGATAGCATCTTGGTGTACTTTCAAATAATGGAGAGGGTGATGATCGGACCACAAAAATCAGACTGAATTCACTTTGTCATTTAGTCTGACATCATGTTGAAGCTGTCCATGCTCTGCAGGAATGGGGAGTAATTTTCTCTAATCAGTGAGTGACATGTACGTCCCCTCAGCTGCAGTTTTAGTTTAGCTATGGGTGGCGTAAAAAGGTGGGATGTTCATTCAGATGAGAGATGATAAATGAGACCAGTGATGTGATTGGCTAAGAGTTCATTTATTCATCACCACACTCTCCGATTTATATTCCACCCTAGTGAGCCCTTTTTCACTTTGCGCAGCTGCAGCCACAAGAACCAAAATAGCAAGTGCGCTTGGAGACGCCTACGTAGTGTCTGCGCCCCTGAGCCTCTGTGCAGTTGAGATAGGGTCATAATAGGCTACAACCATGCTAACGGTTCTGCTAGGCTTTACTTAGGCACAGCTGCACAGCTAAATGCTAACGTCAGAATGCTAACATGCTCACAATTACAATGCTAACATGCTGATGTTCAGTTATAATGTTTGCCATGTTGTTAGTTTTGCCTGTTAGCATGTTAGTATCTAATATCTAATGTTAACCAGGAGGCCATACAGGAAGTACAGGAAAAATGCTAAATGTGTTCTGCACAGTGGACTGCAGACTCTGCAGAGAGAACTGCACTTGGATTTATTCTGTTCTGAGTTCTTTGTCATCAACAGCATGATACTGGAAAACTGACATCAAGACTGCTAATATTTCTCTACTGCAAACTCAATTCTCATTTGCTATGGAGAATTCCCTTTGTGTCATTGACAAGTACACATCAAAGGGTGGTGAATATACTCCCTGATAAAATGAAGAATGATTTTACTGACTGGGATTATATGAGCGGAATACTGATTCTCTCATTAAACAATCCAAATGATTGCAGTGATCTACGCAGCACGACTGCTAGATTGCCATAAGTCCGCCAGGTGTGAGTTGTACTTTAAGAACATGTTTATTTTCTTCAGTGTAAAATTAGTTTTATACAAAGACAGAAATGATTTCAGGGATTTTACTGTAACTTCTGTCTCAAAATCAGACTGAAATTTAAATTCTTCATGTTTTATGTGAGGAAATAAAAAAAAAAAATGCTTGATAATTGATGTTTTGTACTTTTCAGAAATGGATAAAACAGTTTTGGATATATTTGTGGGAACTGTTTTTACGCTTCAGGCCTCTGGGTCGATGCGTCCTCTGACAGTGATTGACTGACATTTGAGAGCCAGTGTTTCTTAGAGACATGCTGTCAACTTCTGTGGTGCTACTAACCGGAGAACGGCATGGCTGCGTGAAACCTATTAGAGTTGATTTAAGACTTTTATCAACAAGCTGACATGGCTGGTTCAGTACCTCTGACTTTCTGAATGGAGGCTAGTTAATTTTGCTTTTCTAGAATTATTGATTCTGACTAGATGTTACTTTTTGTTCAACACCTGCTGAGTCCTTGGCAGTTTACAAACACTGAGTGTTTGTCTTATATTATTATAAAGAGGAGGGATTCGAATCTGTCGCTCTTCAAGGGTCCAATTATAATAAATATCATAACTCACACTAACAAGAGGAATCCTGTAACTTCATCACTTCACACAGTATCCTGTGATTCAAATCATGACATGATGTAATGTAAGGAGTCATGAGGTCATATAGGGAGTTCAACCTTTTGTTTCTTTCCAACAGTTAGAGAAGATACCATTCTCATGTCTGTACTGTAAACACAAAACTGCCACCAACAGGCAGCTGATGTAGCTTAGCACCAAGCTCGGAAAAACAGGGGTGAACAGTTAATCTGGCTCTGTTTTGAAAGCAACAAAATCTGACTACCACCACCTCCAAAACTCACATTTGATCTCTTTTGTTTAAAACACGGGCTACAAAAAGTATGTAAACATGACAAATCACCGGGTTATGTGTCAGACATAAGCTGTGTCCCAATCCAGCGGCCGCATCCTTCGGAGGCTGCATTTGAAGAGCGATTGCGTCACAGTGGTGCTTGTAGGTTCTCCCATTTCGTAGGTTCCTTCAAATGCGGCCAAGAAATGCATCCGTGGTTTTGTCGGCAATGAAGTTCTTCAAGAGGTGGATCCTTTTTTGGGCCCAACCTATCCCAAGATTCAGAGCGTGCTGATAAAGAGAATGAAATGACAACAAACAGAGACAGCGAGCCGGAGGATTACACTTTTAAATGTAAGTTTTAGGTTTCAGCTCGGTGGAACAAAGAAAAACCATGAACCCTAAAACCTCATGTTTTTGTTTTAAAAAAAAAAAAAAAAAAAAAAGGTGTGTATTGTCAAGGTTGCTAGGTAACATGAGCTGCGCTTTCTGACACAACAGAGAGGGCACAGCCGAGCATGCAAAGTGGAAACTCTCTGAGTCCAGGCCGTCTCATTTTGGGTTCGGCCTTCGCGGTCGTTGGGGCTCCTGAACTGGGACACAGCTTATTATTTCTTTGTCCGGACCAGTTGCCAAGCGTCTGTTATTCACACTCCAGGAAGTTATTGGTCCTGACCAGTCTTTGTAATAAGATAAGTTAACCAGCTGCTGTCGTCATTGTGCAGACATTAGCGAGGTGTCAGTCTTCTCATTTAGCTCTCAAACAAAGCGAAATGTAGAACTTTTCCTCTAAGTGATATTATGAACTATTTTTAGTGCCCACCCACACAGATGTTGTACTAGTCAAATTACCAGTAAATCAAATATTCATTACCCCAGAACACTGATACAGGGAGCAAAAATAAATAAAACTTAACCTCCTCAAGTTAAACAAAAAAAAAAAACAAGTTAAATGAAACACCAGGGATATTTTTACTGATTTCTTAGCAACAATGGATTTTAATTTCAGGTGTACTTTAACTATGAACACAAACAGCACTGGCTCTTCTCTCCTCCTTCACATTTTCACTCTGTAGCTCTCTTTTTATCTCCTCATTGTTTCAGCCAGAGGCTTGATGACTGATTAAAGATGCATAACACCCCACCCAACCCCAGCCCCCCCCACACTACTTTCTCTCACCACTTCATTTCTCTATATCCTGTATCCATCCATCATTGCTCTCTCTCCCTCTGTCATCTCCGCTCACCACTCTATTTATACACACCTCTGTCATCCATCTTCCGTATCCTCTCGACCAGGGAAAGGACCCATTAATGTGTGAAGGGTCTTAGAATAGGATCGCTGATTTGAGAGCAATGTTTCTGTCAAGTGAAATTTGCAAAGCGCTGAAATCATATTGAACCCAGAATTTTCTCAGCGGACCGTACGCAGGTCAAGCAAAGAGGTCAACGCAGATGTGACGCTCAGATAAAGGTACTGACAGGTTAAGTAGTCATTTAATGCAGCATATTGTGGAGTAGTGACCGGCACTCTTTTCTCTCTGCATTATGAATGAGGCTTTTGAGAACTAAAGAGCACTTAATCAGGTAGCAACAAAAATACATGCTCCATGAAAAACAGCTTACAGACATTCGATAGTTCACAGGGAGGTGTTGTCTGACCCAGAGGAATATAGGGGGTATTTTCCTCTTATTCAAGACACATTTTCATTGAGATCTACAAAGTGTGACATTATAGTCCTTGAGGGAAACTTAATGGACTTATCCCTCCTGTGAGGATTTGCCTCTCCTTGCAGGATCAGTCCTCTCATTGATATTGACATTTTCAAAAATTTAGAAACAGGGTTTGGTTTAATGGTGACTTTTGATTAAAGAAGGGGTAAGGGAATGGTTCCTCACAAGCAAGTTATCTAAAAGCTTGTTTGTGCGTGTGTGTGTGTGTGTGTCACCATGGCCCTGCAGCCCACCCGTGGTACCACTCTACTGTTGTTAAGTCTCTGCTATTCCTTGAGGTACCAATTAAACTACTAATCCTGCAACCCAGCCACCTCAGTGTGAATGTTGCCTAATGCAGGGACATATAAGCTCTCTCTCTCTCTCTCTTTCTCACACACACACACACACACACACACACACACACACACACACACACACACACACACTGACACACACAATCCACATGTCCACATACACACTTCCCTCCAATCCACACTCTCATTCTCTGTGTCCTCGCCTCACTTCTCTCTTATTCTTCCTTCTCTCTCTCTCTCCATCACCTCTACTCCCTCTCTCTTCCTTCCTCCTTTTTGCCCCCCCCCCATCTTCTTTCACCTCCCTCCATCCCTCCACTCTGTTTTTCTTTGCTCCCTCTCTCCACTCAGGAACAGGGTTTTAGCACTTCTATCAGAGCCACCTAATGAGGAGGTAGCATGGCGCTCCCCTCTGAAGATCCGCAAGCACGTGCACACACAAAATTTACACACACACACGTGCATGCACGGACGCACGCACACGCATGCACGCCACAGTCTGAACAGGAGGCTATGATTTGCATCTAGGCCAAGGCTGCTCCATTGTCAGAGCTCTCCCAGGAGTACAGCGCTGCTTTTATTCCTCCCATTCACAATAGGCATTATGCAGTTGCAATCATTCACTGTGGATCCAGAGTAGGTGAGGTGAAATGGAAATGTTTGGGACTAAAGATACACAGGAATTAGGTACAATAGAATTAAACACTAACCTTTTATTGCAGGTTTAAAATGAATAGAGAAGGTTAAAATGAAAAATAGTCACCACTTAACATTAAATCAAATTTAAATAGGGTTTATAGGTTATCACTAATAAGTTTATAAGCTATTATTTGCAGTAAGCCATTATAATGCCCATGGGTAACGGGTAGCCAGGTTGTGAACTCGGCTCTTTGGTTTGAGCGTTTCCTCTGTTGCTTATGTCTCTTTATCAATCAGTAAGACTCCCCGACATGCACTGTGTGTGGAGGAATGCAGCTAGGCACAAAACCATGTATTAACGGTGCATCAACATGTGTAACAGGCTAGATGGCTGTATATTTAAAACAAGACAGTTAATGGTTCATTGTGCAGTTTATAAGACTAAGGTTGTACAGCCAGTTAGGGCTGAACAGTTAAAGTATTATAAAGTAAAATCACAAAATGGCCTAGTGTAATATTCAAATCGCAGGAGCTGCAATTTTTTTTTGACAAAGGTGAAATGTACAAATTATATTCTCCAGACATAAATGAACAAACTTGTTTGGCATAAGTCCCAACAAAAATCACATTATCATAATTTTATATTTTTTCTTGGTGAAAATAAAATACAAAAATGACCATTCCAACTTAAATTGTGACACATATTGCAATCACAATATATCTGCCAAAACATGCGTCACAGTATGATTTGTTCAGCCAAAGTTAAAGTGGGACTTTAGGCTAAATGTTCACACCATACTCAGCAGGTATAAGTATTTGCCATTTTAGTCTAGCATGTTGGGAATGTCATTATTTCTGCAGGCAATTTGGTCATTAACCAAATTAAAATACCAACAGTATTTTTTAAATGTGATGGTGGGAGATGAAAAGTCAATAAAATATCAAACAAAAACAAAAACTTCAATGTCACGTTGGCACTAGAGGAAAAGTCAGAAGTGAAAATCATAACACTTAATTCTGAAGAAGGCATGAATGTCTGTGTCAGACGTGCTGGTGGTGCGGTGGAGGTGGTGCTAGACTAAAAGTGGTGGATCATTAAAGTCAACAGGATACTACGAATATCTGCACAGAAATTGGTGCCAGTTCATCAAGTACTTGATTAGATATGTCACTGAAGAATTAAAAACTTTGACCTGCTGGAAGCCCGAGAGGAATCATCATTACAATGATTGATTGTCGATGGAGATATCTGTAGCAAATTTCCTATCCGGTCCACGTGATAGTTGCCAAGATATTTCACTGTGAATCACAAATGTCACTGTGGCACTAGAGGGAAAGGTAGCTGCTCATTAAAGTCATTAGGATTCATACCGTGGCACTCAGGAATGTCTCTGCAAGTTTTCACAGTAATCCATCAGAAAATTGTGATAATTGAAAAATGGTGGACAGACTGACCTGATGTTAGACTGATGTTACTCTCTCCAGAGCCATGTAGGATGTTGTTAAAGGATAAATCTTGTCTTTTGCACTCACTCACAGCCCATCACTACATCTGCAAATGTCCGTGACTGAGTGAGTGAGTGAGTGAGTGAGTGAGTGATAGACTTGATGCACACCTCTCTCTGCATCTACTGTGGTCAGTGAGTGGCGTGGAGGCAGAGCAGCAGCTTGGAAGTGACTGCATGTTAACATGTCGTCTTAATTTGCCGCATTTCAGTCACTATTTCATCGTTGCTCCGTTGCCTGACGACAGAAACAGAAGAACATGTGAATGGAGAACAGCTTTATTGGGAATTTGGCTGCATTAAAATACTGTATATATGGGCACAGAGAGGAGGAGAGAAGCAAACAGATAAAGAGCTGAAACCAGCTGACACTTGGCAGAATGCAAACATGACGTGATGACATCATGAATATGCTAATTTGTGTATTACGTCATCTAGTGACATTTAGCCACTTTTCCTGCAGGCTTTAGCCACTGTCTGTTGAACGTAGGCTACAGCGGTTCCACAGTCCAGCCATATACTATGTTTTGACCTGGTTTTGTCTTTATGTGTTCAGTTCAGATTTAGACATAGTTATTGAAGTCAAATGTTTGTGTGGGTGTGTCTTTGCCTCTTAATGCAATCCAGCAACATTGGAAATTCATACCTGATGTATGAAGCACCTGAGCCACTATTACAGATCTAAAACAGTGTGAAAACATTTCCACTAGCTTTTAAACTTAATGATTAATAAGTAGGACATACTGTAGAATCAAAAGCCACACCCCACTGATCATATATCCACTTTGCAGAGGAGGCAGCGAGCTCGTTCAGGTGGAGTGTGGACAGGCTCAGTCAAAGATCTATTAAAATAAAGATAGTAATCATTCAAGGAAGTTCAATCTTAAAAAGTCTGAGAAGAGGTCTCAGTGAAATGACAGGAAACACTGAGAACAGTCATCATTCAGCCCATTTAGCTAAAGTATTTGTAAAGTAGAAACAGGAGCAAGGAAAGAATGAGGCATTTGTCTCCTTGGTTACAATCATACAAACAAAAGCAGGAGTCTACCGATCGCTAAAATGGGTGCTATCGGAAAACTCTCTCACAAGGTTGAGTTTTCTTTCACTCAGGCTTCTTTCGCAGCAGCCTTTCTATTTGCCTTTATACTTTTATCCTCTACAGATTTAGATAAGGCCATTCATGTTTTCATTGCATCTCATTGCAGCGCTCTCTGTTCCCATTCCCACCTCAGTTTAAAGTCACTTTCAGCTACAGCTCATTCAGGATGCAGCAGTTAGGATTTAAACCGCTGCCAAACAAAGATGCCGTTAATATTCCCAAGTTCAGCATCTCTCACTGGGTATCATGCAGATTTAGAAATGATTTACAGTGGCAAGGAGGAAGATTTTGACGTCTTACTTTTTTTTAAAAAAGAAAAGGAAACTGTCACATATAACAAAGTGTGATCATAGATCTGTACAGGCCTCTACTGCCCACATATCCCACACAAAATAACCTGTATAACATGTATAAAAATAGTCATGACTGTTCAAACCTGTACTGCAGAGATACTGCAGTTGCAAAATATAGATCAACTCTTGTGTGAGTGGAAAGCAAAGAAGCTTTTCTCTGCAACAAGGTGAAGGAAACCTTCTTGAAGCGCGTCAACCCAGTAACCCTGATGAAGGCCACTGCAGCTCAAGTGTGTTGGTTTAATATAAAAGCTTTGTCAAAGTCTTCTGCAAGAATAGAATTCTTTTCATTTCTCTGCTGCTTTTCAATTCCTGCAACACGCCGGAGCTGAAAGGCTGCGACAGTTTTTCTGTTTTTATTTTTTTACCTTTTAGTCACATCAACCTTGGACAGAATAGTCACGACACTTTCTGAGGATTGTGTAGGATATATAAAAAGACCAACAGAACTGAGGTTTTAGACCAAACTGCTTTTACAACTATGTCGTGTTATTTTCAGCTCTAACAAAAAAAGAGTTGGGAACATTTGTTGAATCTTCTAAGTTTGGCAGTATAATAACTTCATGGTGAAATGTGTGGCATTGTGAATCTACAAGTTACAAGAAGTAAAATAGTTGGGGCGTCTTGTAGCGTAGTGGTTTAAGCAGGCGCCCCATGTGTAGAGGCTACAGTCCTCGCTGCAGTCGGCCCCGGTTCGAATCCCGCATCGGACGGCCTTTCGCTGCATGTCATTCCCCCTCTCTCTTCCTCCCTGTTTCCTGTCACTCTCCACTGTGCTGTCCATTAAAGGCATAAAAGCCCAAAAAAATATATACTTTAAGAAGTAAAATAGTTGTACACCTCCGTCAACCAGCCAAGTCGCAGGAAATATGGTCACAATCTTCCTGAGTTACAGCATTGAATAAACATGATGATGTCACAGTGGAATTGACCTTTTACCATTTGGATGTAAAATGTCATCGCTCCATTATTTTTATCCTGTTAGACATTTGAGTAAAATTGTGTCATAATTAGCATATTAATTTAGTTTTGTGAGGTCAGGGTGACCTTTGACCACCAAAATCTAATCAGTTCATCCTGGAGTAATAAATATAATATAATATAATATAATATGGTAAATAACTGTTTGTGCCAAAGTTGAAGAAATTCCCTCAAGGCGTTACTGAGGTAGATCAGGAAAGTGGGACAACCTGAAAACATAATACCTCCCGTCCTGGCTGTCACCGGCGTGGAGGCATAAAAAAAACTAAGCTAACGTAACTAAACTATCTGATCATTTGTTTGACGCTTCTTTAAACTTCTCCTTTTTAAAACGTAAATATTACAAAAGATGCAAAACTTATCCAAGAAAAGTTGATTGGAGGGAAACAAGACTCGGTTGTAGATACCTGAAGACGTTTGTGAAACGCTGAGTGGTAAAGATACACTAATGGGTTGACGGTAATATCCTCTTAGCTTTACTCTAAATGTAACTGTTCTTTTTTTCAGTGTATCCTGCCATTTCCCAACCTTATTATGAAGTTTTATATATTTGCTGTCATTAGGTCCCAGATAAGCTGTTGTCAGGCGGAGCAGATTTGTAGCTGCTTCAGGAATTACAGCTGTGTTGAGTTTTTATTAAAAACGTATCTATCTATCTTAAGACTGTCAACTTGCATTTGCATATCAGTTCACTCAGTCTGGGGTCCTGACAACAAAGTTTAGAAACTCTACTTGAATCCATTCTTCCCAGACTTACTCCCATTCACAATAAACAGCACAGACTGAGTCGGTGGAGTTGAACGCACTTTTGTTCTTTGTGCTGCTCTGCTGTTTTACTCTCCTTTTGTTCTCCTCACTTGTACTGTATTTCCTCCTTTAGCTAAATGTGCTAAATATTGCCCCAGATGTCAGTAATGAATCCTGTAGCACAGAGCCATGAAACTTAGTCGACACCCAGGTGATTCATTTCAAGTCAGAAAATAAGCTCAGGACTGGGGTTTGGAGGTTTTCAGCAGCGTGTTTGCAGTAGAACAGACACACACTTGGGAGGTTTTTCTTATTGTGAAAGCAGCTGGTTGTCTGTCAGTGTCCTGTATTTCTGCTGTCTCTGCACCACCTGTGACTTTAGCAGAGACCCGCACAGCTACACCCAAAAACACACACACACACCCACACACACGATACAGATGAAGAACTCTGCACCACTGCACATGACACCATCGCTTTCTCTTTCTGATTTTGTCATCCTCATGCCATCTCTTAGACACACTCTTACACACACACTGTTTCCTCCAATACACACGGGTGTGCAGACGACAGCCAGATGCCGACACCCCACAGGGCTACTCCCCTCCATCAGCTGCTCCTCCCACAGCAGCAGGTAAGCAGCCTTCAGCATCCGCTCTGTCAGAGGTGGACCTCTGGAGTGTTTAAGTCCTGGACACAGGCCAAACACACACACACACACACACACACACATACATGCAGAGTCATCAAGGGAGGCCAGGCCTGTAGCCGTGTATGTGTGTGTGTGAGAGAGAGAGCACTGTGTCGACACACTCACAAAATTCATGATGTGTGCAAGAATCTGCCCGAGGGAGATAGAAAATATTGTGCGCCTGTGAGTGTTTATGTTGCATTTCTGTTCTTATGATCAGAAGCAAACGTCCTCAAACTGACACACAGCACAGATAGAAGAAGAAAAGTCCTCCAAAGTGAAGAAATGTTTAAGGGATTTATCTGTGTTTAGAGCTGTACGACTTCAGGAGTTCAGTTTAGGTGAGAGTTATAGCTACACTACACGGTATAAGCCTTCAGGGCTCAAGTACATCATAGGAGGAGAGCGTCCCATCCCATCATGTTTATCTTATTTGTTTGAAATAAATTCTGGTGATCTATCCCTCACCAACTTCAGTGATGAATAAAAAATGAGAACGTGCTCCCTTCAGAGGCCGCCAGACTCACCAACATTAGATCTTTGTCTCTCTTGTGTCCCTTTCCTTTGGTGTTACACATCAAAAGCTGATTCGATGACTTACTTGATTTTGGTATATTACAGTAACAGGAACATCGATAGTTAAAGTGACAGTCCTGACATTAGAGACCATCAAGTCTGATGATAATTATGAAGAAAAATATCATTTCTCTTCGTTTACAGACGTAGATTTAAGATTTGATTAGTTTAGCCAACCAATGGACACAGGCCCACTACGATCTGCAAGGTAAGGGTCATGTGACAGAGGCAGCCAAAGGCATCGGTTCTTTTTGAAAGTCTAAAAGATAATGTCACTGAAAGTCTGACCTCCGTTTACTCGGAAAAAAACAGTAACTTAGCTAAATTCGAATGGGCAGTATTAATCGGTGCAAAATTTTTACATGAAAAAACCATTATAATGATTCACTCCACAATATATTACATTACAGCTTTTATGAATATTCATGCAGTAAACATCCATTTAACTAAATCCTCTTAGTGCATGACTACAAATTCTGTTACAGCTGAACTGTTGCAGAATTAAACGTGGCAACTCAGGATGAGGAATTCATTCATTAATTCAAATACAAGGTTCTACTGTAGTAGAAACACAACAAACACCTTTTTTCAATAATTATTTAGCACAAAAAAAGTATCCTACACTTTTAATGAAAACTCAGATTGACATTGCCAGACCCAGCTGGTGGGATGTTTACTGACTTACTGACTGACTTGCTGTGTTCACACCCACAGTCCAGGCTGTGGTTAGGTTCATGCAACAGAAGCACTTTGGTTAAGGTTTGGGAAACATCATGGTCTTGGTAAATATAAATAAACAGTTTGTGTCTCAAGTCACTGTGAACTTTTTCTGTATTAAACCAGATCAAGATCTTTCCCGAACCTTACCTGTATTGTGTTACTGATATGTCCAATATCAGCATATTTGCATGCTGCCAAATACTGTATGTAAATCAACAACAAACTGCTGAGTCATGTATAGGAAAACCGTCTGTCTGTCTTCTGTACATTTGTGTTGTTAGCTTACAGGCTAGCCACCAATACATCCCAGAGTCGCCTGGCTTTTGTTGACTTTACCGTCAAGGAAACTGGGCCAACCTTGCTACATCGCAGCCACCATGTGTTGTTTTCTGCGTCCTTGTGTGAAATACAAGCTGCAATGTGAGAATGAAGCTGCTTTGAGGTTGATGGAAGCTGTTTTTTTTTTATATCACTTTTGAGCTAGACCATCAGTTCCCTGCTGCCTCCAGTGTTTGCTAAACACATCCTAGTTCAACTTCTGTTCTACATGGATGAAGACTGAGTTGATGTAGAAGTTATATAGACGGTGTTTCCCAAAATGTTAAAGGTTCATGTGTGAGTGTGGATGACGTAAGCACATAGCTCTTCTGTTGTGACGGTGGGGGAGCAACATGCTCTTCGTCATGGTATTAATTATATGGACTTTTTTCTTTTCCTTTAAGTATTTAAGGGTTGTTGGTATTTGAGTGTTTTGTGTCAGGCAGATTTTGAACAGAGCCATCTGCTTCTGCTTTTCTCCACCAGCCCTCCCCCTCTGTTCTTCTATTTAACACTCAGCCAGTATTTCCTCAGAGACAACTTAGCCAACACATTCATGATGAGAGGAAGAATTAGCAGCCAATTACAGTCAGATTCAGCTCTGGATGTGGAGCTTGAAGGTTATTGGAATAAAGTTTAATGCCGGGTTTCACTGCAAAACTAAAAAGTTCTTTATATCCGAGAGAGGTCTGGGTAGGATAATTCTCTCTGTTTCCTCTTCCTCACTGTCTCCTCCTCTTCCTCACTCTATTTTCTTCCTTATTGTGACTCTTCAGGTCTAGACAGTGTTTCAAATATCCATTTTGCTTCAATTTTCTATAACAACAAAAACCCAGTTCATGACAGCTTTTCCACTCTGTGGATGACTGAAGGTTTTTCCAAGTTTCAGATTAATCTGCAGGGAGACCTTTGCTCTCGGAGTGGTGAAGATCAGCAGATGGTCTCTTGGCAACGACCAAAAGAAGCCACGGGAGCAAACAGATAGACTGAATTTGATTTACTCAGTGAAAGGACTAATGCTTTGCTCTCGGTGCATCCTTATCAGTTACTTTTAGAGCTGTCTGTTTAGATCTTCAGTAGTGGCTCGGGTGCTTCATACTTGAGGTATGAATTTTAGATGTGGCTGGATTGCAGTAAGACACATTTGGATTGACTTCGATGACTGTGACTAAACCGTGAATATATAAATAAAAGAGCGAGACCAGGTCAGATCGGAGTATATGGCCGCACTGTGTGTGGTCATCGTGAGGATGTAGCTGAGAACTTCTGCAGAACCACTGTAAACAACTACTTTCAATGGAAAGTAGCTAAAACCTGCAGGAAAGGTCACTAAATGTCACCAGATGACGTAATGCGCGAATTAGCATATTCATAAATTCAGTTTAAATTCAGTATTCAGACACAGTGTTTTAAAACAACTGAATTTCCAATAAAGCTCTTCTCATTCACACGTTTTTCTGTTTCTGTCACCAGACAATGGAACAAGTTTGAAAACTGAAGCTCGGCCCCATTAAGACTACATGTTAACCAGCTGTCACTTCCGGGGCCATTCGTGTGGCAATACTGATATATTACGTTTATTTTTGGCCCCATTTGATATGAACAATCATGTTTTCCTCCACAGCACAGTGATTTGTGCCTGGATGGGCCCCTTCATCCACCACATTCATTTGTCATAAATACAGAACATACTTTTTGCCACTGGTTATTCCAAACTCTCTTATACTTTTCTACCAAATAACTTTTAAGGGTTTAAAATTTTCCAACACAAAACTCCTGATATAACTTAGTTTAACATTTTTACTCATTTGTTTTCTGGTCTGAAAGTTTTAATTTAATTTGAATAATGATTATTGATTATTATAGGGTGTTCGGAAGCAGTGAAATGACCATCACATTTTGGTGTCATGTCTCTCCATGTCCATCCTTCCCCTCCTCAACCTCTTCATCTCTGCAGGTCGTGGGACGAGTTCCATGACTGTGCTAATGTGGCGATGGCTGGCTGTCCAGAGGAAGCGGCAGCTGTGTGGGAGTCTCTCCGCCAAGAGTCCAAAAAGATGCAGTTCTCTGGAAACCTCTACGACATGTGCTCCAACCGAAACAGCCACCCAGTAGCCTCAGCCTCCCCACACGGTTCACCCGGCCAGGAAGAGATTAACCAGGAGTCTCTAAGAGGGCGTGCGGATCATCTGGCAGGGTGCCTCCACTTTCTCATGCTGCTGTCTCCTCTGCTGCTCTTGTTTTTTTGGATATAATTACCCCTAAAGAAATGGGACTAATGTGAATAGATATAAACTCTGTGTATTTTTTCCCTCCACAAGTCCATAGACTTTCCACTGTTTTTTTTCCTCTGCTCTGCCAGGGGGTGAATACTTCTAACTGCATGTTCAGAGGCCCGACAGTCTTTTTGATAATGTATCTTTAAACTGCCTGTGCCGTTTCATGCATATTCTCTGCCTTTAAATTAGTCGCTCTGTTGCAAACACACACAAAATTTATACAGAGCTACACGAGCCACTGTACAAACAGGCCTGCAAACACATGCATAGTTAAACAGATGCAAACAGCAGCCTCGTGTCATCTGTCCTTATCTCCTATCCCCCTACATCTACTCAGTATGAGCTCGTGTCTGATGGTTCCAGGGGGAGTCTGTCTTCCTGAGTGTAATAAGAAAGATATAATAACAACGTCTGACTTAATAAACCTGAAAACTAAGTGATGAAGATGCCAGATGCCACGAGTAGTTCCAGCTGAACTCATTTATGTGTTATCTTCACAGAATGAACCATTTGATGGATGGTGAATCTAACGGGCCTGGCGCTTGGATTCTGAGTGTTGCACTAAGTTTCTATTTGTTTAACTTTTCCCCATTCTTTTCCGCTTCATTTTCCTTTCTGGTCTCTGAACACCACCACTGTTGAAGCTCCCATCGAAAGTTTAGCACAAACTTTAACAGAATTTCGACAATCTGCAAAAGAACATGCAATTTACTGCTGTGCAAATATAGTTTACAAATACTCCCGTCGTTTTCAGAATTACTAGGAAAAGCCCAACGTCCATGAACATAAAATTGAGTAGGACTCCTACCAATGTTACTCTCCTCCAAAATTCAGGCTAGTGGGTGCTCATAAAACCACACCATGTTTCCCTAAATGTACAGGTTCTTAGCTAATACACTTAGTAGTTTAAATTGGCTCTGGATTTTATGAAGAACTAGATATGTTTTAAGCTGTCTTTGAGAAATAACATCATCTAAGGGAATATAAAATATCCAAGCTGTCAGAAACCGCAACATGGCTCCTGCAATTTTTCCTCATACTGAACATGTGCTGGCTCATAGGTTCATATAGGACTACAAAATCTGAATTAATCAAAGATAATGGAGGAACATTTGCATAAAGTCTCAACTGCAGCGCTGGAAAGAAATATATATAATATTTGCTGAAAGACTAATATAATAACATGGAATATACACTTGTTTTCCTTTATTTTGAAAATTAAACAGTGAACATCGTCATGGATCTCTTATTTGCCATAACGGCTTCCTCTGCAGCTGCTGCAGCAACATGAGTTTTGAGCTGAAGTTAAAGTGAAGTCAGAGTTCTGCAGCTGTTTTTATTTGGTGCTTGCCCAGGTATGAAATCCTCCGAGGCGCCTCCTTGGCATCCTGCACTGTAGCCATACAGTATGAGACCAATATGTTCTCCAGTCGGAATCACAATCCTCGCGCATGCCAAGTGTATTTCATGCTCCAGGACTCGCAGTTTGGCCCCGCAAGGCCCGCTGAAACTGCTTGTTATTCTAAGTGGCAGCAGGTAACAGTTGTTTCTGTCTGGCCCAGGATCAGAAATACTATCAGATTAGAGAGAGGAAGAGAGAGAGACAGAGAGAGAGAGAGAGAGAGATGAATACACCTAGTTGAGGATTGAATCCACCTGTCTACCAGCGAGTGTGTTTTACACAAGGGGCTTTAGGTTGTAGATTTACTTTTCTTTCTTCACAAAAAATAAATCAAAGCCGGGCCGACTTTAAAGAGTTACGCTCGAATGTGAAGAAGCACAAAACAAAATCCTCAAAGGCTGCAACAGTGCGCTCACTTTAAGAGCGGTGGAAATAAAAAAAATTGATTAGACAAAGAAATCCGAAGAGGGTTGTGCTTCACCTTAAGAACTGAGTGAGCCTGTCTACCTTGCCAGTGGCAAGTTCATTAATCATACCTACACAGTTGAAATAAACAGCGAGGTATAGGAAGCAGACTTTAACACAGGTATATACAGTAGTGTTTGGTTTGGGACCTCAATGTCGATTCTTTCCACACAAAAGCTCCATTTGAAATAAACCTTTGACCAACATTCAACACTGACATTTAAACACTGACCTGGCTTTAACTCAATCAAGCGTTGAGAATAAACCCAGTCGCTATAAGAGCCCAACGGCAGAAAACACTGTGAGGTAACCGTGCAAGGCTGGGGGTACTGAGCAAAAATAAAGAGTGAAAAATGGAAAGAAAAATCTCTAATCAGCCAACAGCTATTTTTTTTTTTTATACATAAGGGACTTCACCCAGAGATACGCTTGGAAGGTTTAAAGATGCTGCTCTAGTTGTGAACTTTAATTAAAGTGACAGAATTAGAAATTAGAGGCCTCAATGGCTGATTCACCAAGGTGCAGCAATTTGAAAACTAACTCTGTCGAGCTGAGATAAGATGTTGTCACCAGAGGCAAAATCTGAGTAAATCACAAATTTGAGGCTACACAGAAAAAAACCTGATTGGACGTGTTTGTGTAAATCCAGGCCTAGAGTGAGTTCAGTCATCATAACCTCACCAAGCATCGTGTTATAGCACAATAACTCATTCAGATTCGATTTTAAAGTCTGCTGTGCACAGAGGTGTTGTGGTCTCAAACACAAAAGAACTCATGAAATCTCTTTTATGAGAAGATATGTTTCATGTAAGGTTTGTGGACAAATCCGATTTCAGAGTGGTTCCCAATAACACAGCGGTGTAAATGCAACGTTATTGACCGGAGCACAGCAGGGAATTATTTTCCAGCACCACATTTGAGACGGTGCATCTCTTCGCCTCCAGCAAAAGCTCGGTGCTCCGACAAATAGGTTAAATTGGACAGAAAGGACTGCAGGAGAAGGAGACACACTCTTAAACACCGATACATCATTGTCACATTAATGGTACAGTATATTTGGTGTTATTACTATGAACAAATAACACAGTGACGACTGGTGGCCTCTATATCACGCTATTGTTAGATTGCATTTTGTATACACCTTTTGCTTTTGATGTCACGTACCACTTATTTCTCCCCCCTCCAAGATGCTCTTGGTTTCCTTTTTCTCTGCTGAAGAAAAAGATTCACACCCCTGAAATTCACAGGACATGATTCATTTGATTGTTTCACTAGAGACAACTCCTCACTCAAAAAACACACACACACACACACACACACACACACACACACACACACACATGCAGAGAGTATGTTACCCAGATAGATGGCAAATCTTTCATGTCAGTTGTAAAGAATTCACGAATAATTAACAAACTAATTTACATTCTGGTAACGTCCGTCACTTCGACTAGTCAAAGCAGCGGTCAGGGCTAAAAATGAGAAGCCTGCTAACGTTACCTGAACGTTTCCTGTTCCTCCTGTTCCTGGCTCTTCGCTAATTAAACAGATTGAGGAGAAAGAAAAGGTTCAATAAGAGATTTGTTGGATTTAGAGCTTAGCAAATCCTGGTATGTTGACAACATGTTTAGAACTGGAGCCATAATTGAAACAGCTATCAGAAGTTAGAAGGAGAGAACCTCGTTGTGCCGTAGAGCAAACCAATAAATCCTCTAAATCCAGCCCACCGGTGCACCGTGTAAAAACACAGTGTAGAGGCTGATAGACGCTCCTCTTCTCAATGCTAATCTTCGCAGCAACTGTTGTTTCTACGTTAAAGAGATTGTTCAACATTTACTCGAGTAGGTGTTGAGGGTTCCCCGGGTAATGCCCAGTATTTCTGTGCAGAAACAAATTGTTGTTTTTACATTTCTGCTTCTGCACAAATTAAATAAATGAGATACAGCATGTTAATTAATGAGTGTTGGTAGGTGTATTCGTGGACACTGAACAGAGCCGTGTCATGTTAGCTAAGCTGAGCTAAACACATCCTGACTCCAGCTCTTAAAATACCAATGCAGAGAGATGAGTGTAGTTTCTATCTTCTCATAAAACTCCTGAAAAGAAAGCAAATAATAATCCCCAATATGTTGAAATATCTCTTCGAAGCACATAACACCTTAAATGCAGCGGTCGAACCAAAAGAGAGAAGGCGTAATATCAAACACAGGACGTTCTCAACCTGAGGTTCAGAGTGTATCAGCCACAGAAATCATTCGGCTGCACTATGTGCTTCAATCCAGGTCTATTTTTCCATCAGCAGGTCATCTGGGTTTTGCTGTGAATAATTACAGACCCCTCCAACTCAACAGCGCTTTAGCAAGTAACTTTTCAGTTTGAACAAGCAGAAGTTCGGCTGGGTGAAATGTGGCAGATGGCAATGTGAAAAATGTATGACATTTTGACCAGAGTACAGCGAGGATCAGACTCGAGGAAAGAAAGGCAAACTCTCACCTGAGCACCAGATTCATATACTCGCCTTCAGCAAGTTTCTGTGTTTTAATGCTCAAAGTTCAAACCTGTGGCTTCCCAGTTTTAATTACTGATAAGACAAAAGAGAAATTACAAGACACTGAAAACTTGGGAGAGTAAAGTACAAGATAAGTGTAACTCTGACCTCCAGTATACACCACAGAAGATGCTTTTTGGGAAGTTCGGGGAGAGTGATGATAGGAAATAATTCTGCTTTTTCCCTTCTTATCTTAAATTTACTGCTTATGAAGGAAGAAGATAGTATAGAAATGAATCTAAAATCCTCCTCCCTTCATTTACACACACACACACACACACACATGCGCGTACATACACACTGCTCAAATAAATTTAAACAACTGTTTCTAAATATCAGTCTTACAAATCACTGTTTTATGACAAGAAATGCACAGATTGTCAATGAGTAAAGTCGCATCACTGTGTATAGTGTGAATAATTACAGCTCTATGAATATCAATGTAAATAGCAGTATTTCATATGTATATAGACAATGTCATATATGCCCTGCAAGTGCTACTTTTAAAGCTTTAACATCTTTTATTAGTTGTGCTTTGCACCTTATCCATGTTATTCCCAGTTCCATTATTCCCTGTGTGAGTTATGGGCGTGACTCCTGGTTATTCCTGTCGCTGAACATGAGTCTAGCCGTATGCTACAGGTGTCTTCCCTTTTCTTCAAGCTTTTTTTGGAAATAAATTATATGGGAACAAAGCAGCAAGTCACTAACAAAAACTGCAGTCCCTCGAATGGCCACTTGAGGCTCACTCCAAAGGCGAGTCAGTCCCCATAGACTCCCACGGTAAAATGCCCAACTTCACAGCAGAAATAAACATGTTTACAGCCTGGTACAAAAAATAGTTTTGGTGTCTATAGCAGGGGTGGAGCTAGACATTGTGTTGGGGAAACATCTGGAGCTGGAGCCCTATAAGCCACCCCCACCTTGTTCTGCCTATGCTCTATAGCTAATTTCCCCCTTCATGACAACTGTATGGGGACTGAATTTTTATATAACTCTCCCATTTATTTTATTGAGGCTTAAAGTTCTGCATAATTGAGGGCGTGGCCACTTCGAGTAGGTAGAGTGTAGTCTTGGCTCCACACACATCCCACAGGTGGAGTCAGTCACTGCCAAGATGGCGACAGTGGAGCAACCCACTCTGAGCTTCAAACGACGTCACCGTACATAGTCTACGATTGGGAACACATGCTGTCACACCCTAAATCGGGTAATATGATCACACCTCTGCCTTGTACTACACAGGGATGTGAGGACGACCTGAAGAAGTGAACTAGAGTTAGCTCGCATTAGCTTACATGTAACAGAGTTCGGGGACAAGTTGCGCCGTTCAACAATTAAGCTAAACCAAATTCTGTAGCATAGCGTGAACTCTCACTGAGGCCAGTTCTGTGTAAGGATAAACCAAAAATTGCACCTGTAATTCACATGACATCACAGGACTAGGAATAATATGCATAGTCTAAGCAGAATACACATACTGTGTTGGTTAAAAACGACCAGTCCAACAAAAGTTAAAGATAGTGCCACCTTCATTCAAATCTACACCAAACTGTAAAGAAAAGAAAAAAGAGAGCATATACATAAACTCTAAGGAGATATTTAACTCGATTGTTTGTCTTTTTCTCACTGTATCGTTGTCTTTGTACGGCAGATGGTGATGGCTTTCTGTTTTCAAGGTTGTATGTAAATGTGTGAGAGACGGAGGGAGAAAGAAGAGATCAAATGCTGTATCTCACTGTGGTGTAAATTTCTTTGTTGAATTTACCATTTATCCTCGCAACACGCGCACTTCATTGTGCTCTTCTACAAAATGTCGCTCTCTAACCTTGTTTGCTTGTAGAGATAGCATGCAGTGTTGAGCTTTCTTTGCCTTCGTGTGTGTGAGAAGCACAGCAGCAGGACTAAAGCCAGTGTGTGTACATGTATGATTTTGTGACATGCGTTAACTTTATACTTATGTAACACACCTGTGTGAAACTGTAAAGCAAAGAGAGCCTGTTCCTGCTGTTGAGAAACATGAGCTGGCTTTTAAGTGGCGCTGCTGCTGCTGCTGCTGCTGCTGCTGCTGCTGCTGCTGCTCAGAGCTCCCCATCAAACAGAATGGAGATCCAGACATGTGGGATCATGGATGAAGGATGGACTTTTCCGAGGATGAAAGCGGGAAACTACATAACGGACGCTCTGTGCACACACAGATCACATAGCTGTAGCTGTATATTTCTGTGGACAGTAACGACAAGCTCTATATTGTTCATTAGTTCATACAGCCAAGAATCTTTTCAAATGGTGCAGATGCAGCATTTCCTGCTTTCAAAAAGAACTTTGTTAAGAATTTTTGTATTTGCCCTTGGCCGTCTTCAGTTATATCTGCTTGTCGCACTTATTCCTCTTCCTTCCTTTCTTTCTTTGACCTTAATGTCCCATCTCTGTGCTTCTCCTCCACGTATTTTCTCTGCCCCTCCGTGCTTATATCCATACATACGTAGTAGGTTTTGCTACCTTTATAGAAAATCATTAAATTGGTGCTGACTGACTGAATTACTAAGTGTGTTCATATTGCTCTCTAGTATTCAAATAATTGTTTCTGGGTAGTGAATTATGTGCTTGAGGTGAAAGCAAGGTTACATACACAAAAAAGAAAAGAAACAACATTATTTCTTCCTGTACAAATAGTAGAAACAGTTCATCAGAGTATGTACTTTCTCATGGCGATTCAAACCCTGTTCAAGGTTACATGTTCTAAAAAGCACTTGGGCTGGTTTGTGACGAGGTCTTACAAGTTGTATTTGGAGCAGGTTTTTGAGTGTTTTGACTGAGCCCTTGCAAGATTTTGTTCCCAGTGTTCACATTTGTCTTCAGTTTAAACACTAGACCAAGTGTGGAAGTTCATCAATGACAGAACTATTGCAAAAAGCAAGGACAGGTTTCTACACTCACAAAAGTTTTCATAGGATGTTTCCTGCAGGAGGAAAAAACCTTGTGTTGTTTATTCAGTACAGTTGAGATTTATTTGTTTGGGTCCGTCAAGTTCATCATAAAGTTGTGTAGTTTTAACAGTTTATGTCTCTTATACACAAAAAGTCCAAGAGAGAGACGAGTAAAATTCTGTGACCCGCTATTCGAAGAATAATTTCAGTTTATTACGACTCGCGTCTCGTGGCTTTGGCCATCTCTCGTATTGCTAATAAAAACATCATACTTACCAAGTTAATGGTCAAAGCCCGGCCCACACTGCCTCCGATGTGCGTGAGCGGCGGTCATGGATCGTTCATGTTAACAGGTTAGAGCAGCCACACTGCCGGCATGGGACGGACGTCTCAGGCCGTGTGGCTGCGCTGCATCACCTACAGTTTTAGCATTTCACCTGTTTTTCATGCGTGACGTGAGATTCACAGGGAAAAGATCTGTTGCCAACAGCAACATTACATAAAACTGACACCTTTCACTGTAGATTCAATGTCTAGGCTGAATATGACACAGACAAGAAATAAGTATTTTGTAACCATTTTAACATTGAGGCCACATATGCTATAGAGTCATAGCAGAATATAATATTATATAATAATAATCATATTATGTCAATAATTTAACAAGGGCAGGTGAAGGGCAGTACTTTTCCACTGCTCTCTCTCCCTCTCTCTCTCTTTGTGTGTGTGTATTGCTCTCAACGAAGGTACATAAGGCTAATAAGGTTTATAATGAAAAGAAATCAAACATTTGATAATTGCTGGCCATTATCCAAGACAAACTCAGCGTAGAAAGATAGAGCTGGCAGAAGCAGAGCGGCAGCAGACACGCAGCAGTTCAGAGAGGTAGTCGTCACACACACACAACGCCAGCAGTGTGTCCTGGGAGTAACATCTGGGAACAGGGTAACTTAGCTCACAAGAAGTCAGACATGGTAAGAAACACAAGCAAACAGACAATCAGACAAGTTTTAAGCAAAGCAACAAGGTTTGCCAAACGTAACAGTAAAATTATTACCCAAACTGCATCATCACAGTTTACAGACCAACTCCCTGGATCATGTTTGACCAACCATATTGCTGAATTTGGCGTTCATTAACAACCACTTTCACTTTTACTTTCAAATAAAGTGCTTTAGATATTGTAGCTGTATGTTTGGTGTTACAACTTGTTTATAATCTGGCTGTTTGTCTGACTGCTCCATTGTATTTTGTTGTGGTAGCTTTCTCATGGATTTAACAAACAAATTATATCAGTGAGCTTTAGAGGTGCTGATAAGTGGATTTTGATGTAAATTACAGATAGCAGATAGCAAATTGAAACTTCTGGCCCACCTGAGTCCTCGGCCCAAGTCCGGCCCATGTACTTCCACGTCTGGGCAGAGTCCAGCTGTTATCCTCTAGTATTGACTGACAGTCGGAAGATTTTCTTTGTGTGCATCAGAATTGGTCCAGATTTGCAAGTAGCATCTTAAAAATCATGCTGCACACGGGCCGGATTCGGGCCGTGGAGCCAGGCGCGTACTGGGCCAGAAGAAAACAGGCATGTGGATTTATTTTGCTATCTGTTCACTCTTCATGTTGAAACAAAGAAGGTTCCACTGCGTTCAGACCTGATTACAGAAGATGCCTCTAAAAAGTTGATGGTTTTTTTTTTTCTCTCTGACATTTCATGACTCCAAATTAAAGCCTCGCCGAGCAACTCAGCATGTTTGCAGCTCCAAATGGCCACAAGAGATAAGTGTTTGAACATTTTGAACTTCAATGCCCAGAACTCCTTTCAGGTGACATCAGTAAGCAGCACAACATTCTCGTCTGTGATGCTTTTATACCGAAGGAAAGCAAAGTAATGAAGGCAGAGAAGGTCTTACACTGCTGAGTGCAGCTTTTTCTGGACAAAGAGCTGCTTTCTCTGGTGTGTGTGTATGTGTGTGTGTGTGTGTGTGGGAGTCAGACTGGACTTCACTCTTTAATTTTGATTCTTCATTTCCTGTGACCCGAAACATCAACACATCCAACAGTAGAATTCGACAGTTAAAATTGCTTCCAGTCCAGTTTCACACAACATGTTTGGAAGTAATTTGTCGTTGAATTTCTCAGGTTTTATTTTTTCACCAGACATCGTGGAGGAGCTCCGGCTAAAACTGTTTGGAACAAAGCAAATGAAGTGAACTTACAGCATGTGCTTGACAATAACAGGAAAATGTTGTGCTGCTTTCTGTAAGAGCAGCTGAATGTGAGCACTAAAGCTGATCACATGGTCTTCGTCTGCCTGAATCTTCTCTCAGGCCTCTTGGCCTTTGAGTGTTTTCTCTGACCACTTAAAGATGTCACAAACAACATATTGTGCCTTTTTTCTTGAAAAACAACTTCTAGGTTGATTGTTTTTTCCCCTGGGTTAGTGATTCAGGGCGGATTCCAGGAACACTATTTTTGCTCGTTATGGCCATTATGTGAAATATGATTCAGGATACGCACACACTGCCTCGACTCCTCGTGTTCATTCAAAACCACCACAGGGATAGTTTTACCCTCTGGGCCTCCTAAAATATCTCCTGTGTTAATGTGGTGAGAGATGTTGACCTACAGTGGGCACACTACCTCCTGACCTTCTGCTGCTGTTTGCATACAATGAGCCGGAGAAGTGTATCATAACCCATGCATAAATCTGATGTATAGGCATATATGGAAATTACATTGACAGTGTATATGTCAATGTATTTGCATGTACAGTATGTCTCTCACCAGTTTCCAGTCATATATATAAACATATGAAATTGTTTTCACATATGTTGTGTCTAATACATTTTTACAACACATACAGTATATACACTTTCAGAATATAAACACTGATATACGAGGTATGAATATGATGATTCTTATATTAATAAAACATCCACCCATGCAGCTTGCTTGAAGATTCAAACCAGGATCTTGTCACTATGAGGAGACCACAGTTTTTATAATGTGTGTTTTTAAAACTGTATTACTTTGGAAACTACTGCAGCTTCCTAAAAAAATTCAATTTAATCACATGAAATTGAATAACTATTGAAAACTTAATGTTTATATTTATGTAATTTGAAATTCCCCACTTTGAAATTTCCAAAAGGTATTCACAAGTTGCACAATTTCTTTCCTTTTGAGGATTAGTAATCTGTTTCAGTTTTTCATCTTGAATTTTGTCTTGAAGTTGCCAGTCGATTTGAGTGACTGGATTTTATGAGTTGACTTAAATTTTTATATTCGAAAATGACAAATTTAATCTGAGCAACTTGAATATGGTGTATATATATATATATATATTCAAGTATATTTGTGAACCCTGAGAAAATGAACTGAAAATAAAAAATGTTTTAAACTGTACAACAAGTGGAGCATTCAAGCCACATAAACAACCCAAGTCAGTGCTGTGATTTATTTCTGGTCATTTAGAGGAGGAGTCCTCAAGCTGTAAATGCAACCCTAGGAAAGTGTATGTGTGGGTCTCGCCCATATTTATCCCTGCACTGTACTTCATCATCATGGTGTGGTGTGAGGGAGCGTGAGAGTCTCAGGTGAAAGCCATGTACTGTATGCTACGCAGGAGTTGCTCCCAGTTATTTGGATGGTTTTTTGCAGATGAATATTTTATCACTGCCGGATGCCTCAGTAAACAGAGAAGCAGCAGCAGTTTATAGAGTGAAGATGAAGTCCCAGAGCTCCTCGGGTTTACACAGTAAGTGCATAAGCACGTGTAAACACACACTCCGATGGACACTGACACACAAATACTTGCAGACTCAAAAACTACATCTGCACTTACAGTCGGTGTGAAGGTGTTCGGACTCAGCGTTCCTCTCCCTCCTTGCATTTCCTCTGTGTTTCCAACAGGCAATGAGCAGCAAACCTCCAGCCCCAGTGGCCTCGGTTATAGAGAAATCTTCTTCTCAGGCTGGTGCTCAGAAAACTGTAGGTAGTAGTTTGTGTCAAAGTTCGTTATTTATTCATTTTGACCTTGAGGTGCAAATGTTTCCAGCACAGTGATAGCACTCCTGCATATATACCAGACAGCTGTGAAACAAGTGATTATTCTACATAATGAAAGCCAACACTAAACTGCAGCAAGCCGCATTGCAATAGGAATTAATTGTGAGGGTTTAAAAGGAAGTTAAAAGCATTCTCAAACAAACTCAGACTCCACTGTTGTAAATGATGAACTGAAGTTCATCTTTTTTCTGTTTTGTCCTTTGTTACTGCATTAATTACTTGTGCAGTTGAGTTTAAAAAGAAATCTCAAATCGCAGTCCCTTTCATAAACGAGGCCCCTGCTTTACAATGAGATTCACTTTCAGTTTTTTATATTGATCATTACGTTTGGTTTGTTACTAAGATTGGAACATATACGTATATGTGTTGGCTGAGAATGTAATTAAAGGACTTCAAGCTAAAGTTTCCATCTTGCATGTTCATATATACCTGTCTATCCTGTTCAGGGTCATTGGTATCTGTTTGAACGAGAGGCAGGATACAGTCTGGACAGGTTGCCAGTCCATTAATCACATTATGAGTCACTGATTCATTTTTCACCATGACGTTCTAAAATAAGAAACTAACTAATTACCTCCGCAATATCTCTAAAACTTACTTACATGCATGTCTGTATCATTTTGTAAGGTTGCTGATGAATATCTGCTAGTGAAATTAAACTACTTAATTACACAAAAGTCTTTAAGGGACACAACAAATCTAATAATTACCCGGAAATTACTGGCTGAACTTCTTAATGACTGAGCGTACAGGAAAACTTCTCTGTATTCTGCTGTTACAGTCTCATAGGCAGTGGGTGAATTTCAAAGGACAAAGCTTTTATTGTATTATTAATATTAGTAGGCTATTAGTATTACTACAAATCTGCTAGTAATATTCAGCTGCCACTACTACGACTTCTACTACTTTTACCACTAAGACCCCTACTATTGCTCAAGCTCATACTATTACTTCTACTAATGCTGTTACTATTAGCAGAAGTGGTAAGTCACAAAGTCCTAGTACTGTAGTTGCCCCTAGAGAACAGACACAAGAGGGCGCTCGTTGGGTGCCAATTTAATTATTCACTGTGGGTTTGTCACAACAACTAACCCCTGTCACTTTACATCCAGTCATGATTCAGTGTTAACATAAAAATATTGATTAATGTAGCAATAGGTACATTTGTAAGGTTATTAAACCTATACAATTTTTTTCTCAAACTTTTGTATTTTTTTTAAACATATTTTTTAATATTAGCTCCACGTGTTTTAGTGCTTTATTGTGTTTTCCATGGCTTATAAAAAGACAATAGATAAATGTAAATACTGTGTAACTGATTGTTAATGGACTGACCTTAATTTTTCCTTAAGTTACATAGACTCACTTTAAAGGAGCTATTTGTAAGTTTTGCTATTGCTGCATGCCCAGTGTTAGCATTGTCAGCTGTTCACTCACCAAGAGCTGCCTCCAGCATTGGAAAGCAACGCCAACGTTAACTCTCGTCTCTATCACACCTTTTCTTCTACTGAAGTTAGCATGCTAAGCAGCTAGCCTCGGCCCGTCTCGCCACTTTCCGATAGCGTCTCACTGTAGCCTGTATTCTGCCCTGGATACCTAACACTGCTCAGATGGCGTATTATAACCTCTTGTATTATAAAGACAATGACCACATTTGGCGGCAGAAAAAACTTGCAAATAGAAACTACACAGAAGTATTTGAAAACTGTGGCTGCTCTGAGTTTAGCACATCAATAACTTAAAGGGACCTCTCTTCAGAAAGAGTCCTTTTTCTCCTTCTGAACATCAACATTCGCTGCAAGTAAAACAGAAAGAACAAAGAAGAGAAATCTGTGAAGTAGAAATAATCAAAAAGTATTACATGTACAGATACCAGAGTTAGAGTAGCTTCCCTATTCCTCTGAGTTTGTTTGCTTTCAAAGCATTATTGTTTAAATGCACATTGAGAATGAGAGGGTGCAGGAAGAACGGATGGGGGTGATTGTGGTGACAAACAAAAGAAAGGAAAAACTGAGAGAGGGAAGAAAAAGATGCTAAGGAGATATGAGAACTTGAAGGACAGATTATGAAGATATATGCAAGGGAGATGTGAACACGGGGGAAAGAAAAAGAGAAAGAAGGAACAGAAAGCGAGTGAAGGTTATACTAATGAATGGTGATACTGGGGGATACTGAGAGAGAGGAGGAGAGTAAAAAGCAAAGAAGAGAGGAGAGGGAGGATAAGAAGAGAATGTACGGGTGTCAAGGGATGTTTAAAGAAAGATGGTTTGTTATAAGAAAAAAAAATTCTTTGTGTGTGTGTGTGTGTGTGTGTGTGTGTGAGTGTGTGTGTGTGTGTGCGTGTGTGTGTGTGTGTGTGTGTGTGTGTGTGAGTGTGACCTTGAGAGGCCAAATCACCAAATCAGTAGATGCATATAATTGAAGGTAGAAGTGCCGAAGTTTACAGGAGAGCAGAAACACACACACACACACACACACACACACACACACACACATATATTGTCAGTGAGGATCAGCTAACAGAGTGGTAGGCCTAATGGTCTGCAAGGCTCATTACACATGAGGAGGATTGATCCAGTGTTCAGAACAGCAATCAGATAAGCAGCAGGAAACGTGTTGTGTGTGTGTGTGTGTGTGTGTCTGTGTGTGTGTGTGTGTGTGTCTGTGTGTCTGTGTGTGTGTTAACATTGGTTTTCTCAGCTTGCGTGCTTGAGTGTGACATGATATATATTCTGTTTATCTGTCTCTATTAGATGTACTTGTATGTGTGTTAGTTTACATGAGAGCAGACACGTGTTAAGTTCAAGTGTGTGTGTATATGTGTGTGTTTCCGTAGTGTTACTGCTGCACTAATCCCAGTGACAGTGGCCTCATTGCCCCAGCTGTGGCCTGACCTTTTCTCTAATTGACTCTAATCAATTGACTTCTATCGTTTCTTTCTCTGTGTTATTCTTGTAAATTCTTTCTGCTAAATCCTTTTACCAATTCAGTTGACAGTACAAACACAACTCAAGGTCCTCTTACTGGCTTATGTGGATCTTTTCAGCATGTTCAACATTTTAGCAAGCATTGACGTCCTAAAAGTGTTCAGTATTCATAAACTGTGTGAACTTATTGTTCCATTAGCATCCACGCTAAGCCGTTAGCTAAGTTGTTCGCTCTTTTTCCTTTTTCAATAAAACTTTCTTGAATGAAATGATGAACAATCTGGAGAATTACATGCCTGGGGGGAATAAAGGACAGAGTACAGAGATAATAGCAAAAAGCTAAGGAAGCTGTTGTGACTGACTTGCTTTAGCATTGTTTGGCTGGATAGCGAGTTTGTGGTTAGCTCAGCAGTAGTCTGACTGTCTGATGTGTTTGTGCTACTGGAAACAACAACAACCTCCAAGCTAGCGACCTATGGCGAGTTTTTGAATATTGCAACCACACAGTCGACATACGTCGTAGCTGTTTTTGTGGTGTTTTCTTTGCAGGGAATTAACCATTTTAATGACAGTGCTCGATCACTTCCCCACGTGCAAATGTTCCACCAAGACAATATCACCTCCAACACTTTTTAACATGCCTAAACCTAACCCACCCAACCAGCTAAGGCAACGAGTACTATGCAATAAGAAGTAGAGTAGGGGGGGTCATACCTTCACCATCCTAGAAAAATGAGCATGCACATCAGAGGGGATTTGGAAGTGTGTATCCCCAATGCTGACTGAAGTGGGTATGCGCTGTATACCTGCATATATCCTGCACTATACCACTTTCACTTTTATTGCTTGTTGCTTTTATTGATACATCAACTTTTCCCCTCGAGTATAAAATCTTCCCTGTGACTTCTTTAGACTTTTATTTCTGCCTCCGCCACTTTTTTTTTGCAGAATTTTTTTGTCTGCATTTTCCATGTATTTTTTTGTTCATGAAGGTTTTGCTTCATCTTGTTGCCTTGACTCTTCAACTGTTACATACAGTGTGCTTCAAACAGCTAGTTACGGCAGAAAATAGGATGTTTCAATCAAGTTCTAATAAAGACAAATCTCATCAGACATTCTCCTATCATTCTGTATCCCCCCACAACTCTCTCTCTGTCTCTCTCTGTCTCTCTCTCTCTCTCTATCTCCTTCGCTCGCTCTCGGTCACTCCTACACACACACACACACACTAGTGCATGTGGTGACATTCACTGTGCTCCCAATCCCTCCTCTGGTGCTCACACTGGGAGCCACTCGATCTCTGATCAATACACTGCTTCTCCCCGTACACACACACATGCGCACACACACACACACACAAACACACACACACACACACACTCGCACGCGCACACACGCAGACTCACATACACACACACGCAGACTCACATGCTAAACTGTGCCTCTGCTGTATCTTATCTGCTCTCTGTGTCCACTCTCCACTTTCTCCATCTTCTTCTTCTTCTCTCCTTTGCCTTCCTTCATTGTATCACATAAATAACTAACAGAGCAAAACATCCTCTAATCCTCTACACTTCCTCTAATAGTTGACATATTCTGATAACGAAATATTTGACAGCCATTTGTCATGAACATCCTTCTTTTGGTCTAAAAGTATGTGTTTGATTGGAGTATGTATGTTCATTCATTTGTGTTGAAATCTGTGCACGAGAGCATTCAACTTTTATTTGAAATATATAAAATAGTTATAGCGATCACTGCTTCAAACCAGGTACTCTGCTCAGCTGCGGGACATATAACTGATCAAAGCAAAACTGCTGTGTGTGTGTGTGTGTGTGTGTGTGTGTGTGTGTGTGGGAAACCGTGTGTGAGAATTGCTAATGTTTGTACATGCACTTATCTCTCGAGTGTATGTAAGCTAAAAGCGAAAGTGAGTGGAAACAAAAAGCAGGGGGAATAAATGTGTATGACAAGAAAAACAAAAAACAAAAAAACAAGCAAAGTTAGGCAGGAAAGTCTCCAGTGTGTCACGGTTTGTTCATGTGTATGTGTGTGTGTGTTTGTGTATATACGTTAGTAAAGGTGGCTGTGATTAATTTCCCTCTGTAGCCATGGCTCTAATTCCCGGCTGAGGAGGGAATGGTCCCTGAAAGAGTCCCAGTGGAAATCACAGTAGGCAGGCAGGCAGACAGCAAGCTCTGAGAAACACTGATGAATTATCCATGGAGGGGGGGGTGGGATAGACAGAAAAAGGGTGGCGGTTTGGGGGGGGGGTACAAGGAGAGCAAGTGAAGGCAGGAAGGAGGTTATAGGAGGTTATAGAAAGGTAGAGATGAGAGAAAGGGGGAGGAATTAAGCAAAATAGAGATGAGAGAGCCTGAGAGTGACTGAGAGAAATTTGAGAGATAGAACCGGCGGCAGAGAGTGTGTTTGCTGATGGATGAAGGGGGAAACTGAAAGCTATGTTTTTCCCTCCTGGAAAATTCACACTTACTGCCAATCCACCCCCAGTGTATGACTCCCCC
>NW_019524884.1:318561-399310 GCF_002814215.2 Seriola lalandi dorsalis | reverse complement strand
ATCAGTGTGTTGGTTTGGTTGTTTCTTTTTTGAAACATACATTTTCAGGCTACAGCTCAATACCAGCAGCTGACACTGAACTGAGAAGGAAAATCCACCCTGAAATGAAGTCATTGCCAAGAGCAAAGGTCAAAATACAATTGTCATGAAGCATTTGTTACATTTATGGAAGAATCTGCATTCATTATATGTTCTCTGTTCATTTATTCATGATTTTCTTGTAGTTTCTCACCTGTATCAGTCAGTACATGCAGGTCTCCAACAGTTTAATTATATGTGACATACACACTTGTAGCTGCAGCTTTCAGAAAGCCAAATTTAGTATGTGTGTTGGAGACATTTTAGAGCTAACCTGGAATTTAAAAATAAATCAAAGAAATAAATCTGTCAGCACAAGTTAATTAAAGATTTAACACTCCTAAAGCTATAATTGGGCTGTAGTGGAGTTGTTTTAATGAACAAATCACCAAAATGTGTCATATTTGTTATACATATTATACAACTGAAAATGACAAAAACAAATGTGAAAAGTTAAAATTAGTTTCACCTTAGACCAACTACAAAACTAAATGTTGCTTACAGGTTAATACCTCACTATTAAAGCTGCACATATCAATATTTTTTAAAGACATGTTTTAAACAACACAAAAAAAAAGAAATACTCTGCTATGATTAACATTTTGTTTAACATGGTTTTCCACTTCCTCATTGCCTTGTGCCCCGCCCACCACTGCTGCTTGCACTAGGTTGACAGGTGAAAGAGCAGAGCATATCAAGGTGGTTAGCGTGGCGACCACAGTGAAGCATTTAGGCGCCAAAGAGCCAGATATTTCCCTGATGGTCGAAAGAAAAACAGAGTTGAAAGGGAGTGAATCTTATACATTACTCCGAACAAATGCAAATATGTTCGGTAAAAACAGGCAACTATTTGTTAACCTTTTAACCACAACAACTGTATAATGTAATGTAATGTCTGCTGCCCCCAAATAGGCAAAAAAAAGAGAGATATACTGTAAATATGTCTTAATGTTAATCTGTATGTAAGACTGAAAGTAACAGATAAAAAGAAAGTAATTACACTAAATATATATTATATATATATATATATATATAGTGTTTAATGTGTAGTCACTGAGTCACTTATCAAACTTGTATGGGTGTGTGTATCTTCATTCATACATCTTCTCAATTTCAGATTTCTTAGAGAAAAACACATACTGGCATGAGCATTGCTTACATATCTGCTATACATATTTCATTCTTTCACAAGGTCTAATTCATGTATTTTTCATATCTCTTCAAATACTGGCTGCCTTGATACACATGCTGTTATTCAGTATATGAAATTTGTAGTATATGTGGTAAGTGGGTGTGCAGCACCAATATGATATAACCACATCATTGACCTGCTGTGTCACTCATCATTGTGTTTGAGCAAACGTACCTGTTCATGGCTCTCTGGGTATTTCTGAATGACCTAGAGTCCTTGGTTTACATTGACTGCAGTGTTGTGCTTCATTATTATTACATTTGAGAGTAACATACTATCTGTCATCAAGGATCTGTAATGTACTATTACCCACACAGTTCCTTCAGAAGGTACTCATTGCCTTGAGGTTGTGCAAATTGCACAGAAGATTATTATATTATGATCATTATGCCTGTAATGAACTCATAAGCTGCTTTTAATGTCTAATGACCAGTGCTTAGAAGAGAAGGGCACAGGCATTTACTAAAATACAGGACAAGAGGTATTGAGCTCTTCTGTTAGAGCTTTGCATATGTGACAAGAAGAAACTTTACTGCTCGCCGCTGGGAAATTGGGTGTATTTTTAAAATTAGACTAGACGTTGAAGGAAGGTGAGTACAGGCTTGTCAGTGTTTTATTCCTGGAGCTCCATGACAAATGCTTCATCAGTCTATGCCCCTGACACCTCTTTATTCTGGATGTTGCCTCCCTCAGAAGATGCCTCTGTGGCCTGCTCAAATCCTCCACTCCCTCAATTAATGTAGATGTGAATGTGGACACAACGCCACGCCACCTAAACAAGAGTTTTCTGTCTGCTCGTTCAGTCTCACCTGCTAGCTCACTGTGCTCTTCCCTTTCTTATGCCTCATCTCTTGCATCTTCCCAAGGCAAAGTCGGGGCCGGCAGAATAAACAGTCCTTTGAGCATTCTGCCAGGATATTAGGTCAAATGTTAATACTGGTATTCACAATCCCTGGTTTATCATGACTGTCTTAATGTGTGCCTAAACAACAATAAACCTCATTCCACATTCAGAGGCAATGCTTCACGTTTGCACTTTTAAGGGCAGAATAATCCACTTTTGTTTATGTATGGCCATGTGTTGCTGTCAGAGGCTTCACAGCTCTATCAGCAAAGATTAACTTTGCATCATCACATGTTTGCACGTTGCTGAGCACGGATCATTTGGGAATTCAACTGCTGCAGAGCTGCTCCTCTTGGAGACGTCCTCACCAGAAAACAAGTGTCTTCATTTGTTAAAAAACAGAATGTAAAGAAACTGTGAGACGTTTAGGGAAATAAACTCATTCACTTTCTTGCCAAGCGTCGGATCAAAGGGTCGATACCTCTCCATCAAATTTGAAGCTGGAGCCAGACATCTGTTAGCTTAGCTTAGCATAAAGACAGGGAGCAGGGGACAACAGTTAACCTAGCTCTGTCTGTCTACTAGCAGCTCGGAGACATTTTTGAATGTTTCCCTTTAATGTGCCACTTGTACACAACCTGCGACAGCAAATATGTTTTATAAGATACATCATCGCAACTGGATCACGTTTTCCATCAATGCCATGAGGACATGTTACTTTACGTATTTATCAAATCACATATCTAAACATATCAGTGTGACAGCAAAGTCACCGATCTTGCAGTTCAATATCCGCTTATACTGACTGCAGCGTTATTACACTGTGTAATGGTTAAGTTTAGGTTCACAGTGACTTCACTTACATTGAACTAAAACCACAGTCTTTCCCAAACCTTAACCAAAACGACCTAAACCTAACGACGGTCTCTGGTGTGACAGTCGTGCGCTTTGTATGCCCACCATCCACTCCAACCACTCCATTGTTAATCGTTATTATTACTATTATTATTATCATTATTATTATTGTTATATGATATAGATATTATATATGTAGTGCTTCATTCATGTTGCCTCTTAATATCAGCCAGCAATTGTGTTTCCTACAAAAGCTCTTTGCTGTTGCAGTTAAGTTGAACAGAAACATAATTTTTAGGAGACAGAGTTGTAAGTTGTGTTAATATTTAATATTCATGAAATGTTATGCATCTCTGTGAGGCGAGGGCCAGTCTAATGTGTCACGCTTGCTCAGTGAAACATCACATGAGCAGAGCCACACCATAAGGGTAAAACATGTATTCTGTAAAACCTTGATGCCTTTTATCGCTGAGCTACGACGACTTGTCTTATTACAGTAAGTCTTTGAACCTGGGTGCCCTAAGCATTCCTCTTTGCACAGTCGTCCAGTGTCCGTTCTACTTGAGAAATTTGAATCGTTCAATCTCTTAGCAGTGAAGCTTCTGTAGCAGCCAGCTTCCTGTCTTCTCATTGTGTCGCTTTGTATAAAGATCTGCATGACTTGGCACTTCTACTTTCTCCATCTATCTTAAGTACATCCATACATCCATACTGTCATCTCAGCAGTCCGGTGGCACCGGATTTTTATGTTCATATGTTACTATATTGTTTTCCCATTACATTGTGGTGGCTATGTAATCCCAGGCTGGATTACATTCTGAAAGAATGAAGAGGCACATTTACAAACTGCACCACAAATAAACACATTGTATCTGAAGTCACTGTGGACTTTTTTCTGTACTAAACCAGACCTGGATCTTTCCTTAATATTAACCAAATCCTGTTAGCGCCTGAACGTAACCACAAAAACTTGCCAAATGTGTAAATGAACAGTATATTCTCATCGTGTTAAAGACAAAATGTAACTTCAATTACGTTTCCTTGTATGTATTTAAAATGTATTTACTGTTGCAAAGTAGTTGTGTATAAACAGGATGTCTTGTCAACTAGTCATGTTAGTGGTCAGTCATCATTCTGTGTATAAATGAGGAATTCTGGACTGTATCTTTGGAAATGACCTCTTCTTCACTGCGGCTAACTCTGACTGCTGCAGCCTCATATTCCACTGAACTGAATGCATTTTTACACAGAACCAGGAATGTGGATTTTGTTGCCTATCTGTGGATACAAGGATGAGATCACTTCATATAAAGAGAAGGTATGAGACAGCCACTTAAAAACAAGGCAACCTTTACAAAGGGTTTAAAAGATGCAATTAATGGCTTTGTCGATGGTTTATAAATTATTTACTGCTTTATAGATCAGTTATATCTTTGGGTTGCCAGGTTGTGGAAACTCTTCCTCCAGCGTGATGCTTTGCTTTTTTACTCAGCTCTTTAAGACCCTTCCAATGGGCCGTTTTTACTTCCCTTCTGGAAAAGGGCTGCAGGGCATCTGGATTAAAATACTCTTATAAACAGTTTAGTAACATTTACAGCTAAAAACTTGATGGATTATTCCAAGAACCCTAAATTAACCATTCCTAATCATTAGCAAATGATTTATTAGCCATTAATGAACTCATTTGTGGTACCATTGTTCAATTGTGAGCCTCCATAAAAATCACAGTCCTCTGGTGCACTGTATGGAGACTCCACTGAGCAGCGGAACTGCCTCTCCTTTTATTTGTTGTTCTTCATTTTGCACCTTTTACTAATTTGAAGGGTTTATTTAGCAAACCTTCACCGATTTAAACAAACCTTTCTTAAGAGCTTGAAATGCAGTGAATCCTCATAATGGTGCACTGTACCACAGAAGAATTTGCTCCCATCTTATTCCTACATGATATCAACAAAGTAGTAGCAGAGGATACTGCTGATACCTTCTTTGTCATCTATTTCCATTACATTTTCAGACTGAGGGAAAACAAGTCTGAGATAATCTAACACTGAGCTAAAACAATCCACATTTTGACTTCAAAAGCTTTTCCCTTTTGACAGCTTTAAGACTATATCTGAGTGTAGTGTAAAAGTAAACTCCGTAAATACAAAAAGATTGTTGAAAGTCAGACGGGATTCAACTCAGTGGGTTGTTTCAGTGTTAACAGGATGACAGATGTTGGCTCTCAGAGTCTCATCTACCACCTCATCTGAGAAACAGTAAGAACAGAGAAATATTGATGGTAGAGGGACTTTAAAAACAGCCTGTCAGGCCTGACTTTCTGGTCATTATTTGGCCATTGCTGTTGTTGCAGAATTTCAGGAATAACACAGGTTCTCAGAGGTTCCTAGCCAAGTCAAGCAAACCATGAAGATTCAAATGACTGAGCCAAAGTAATTGTTTGCATGCAGCGAATCACACATGCTTTTACCTGCAGTTGGAGTTAATATGAACGTTGCTCATTAAAGCTGTGGCTGGAGTAAATGCACATGAGTAAATGTGGTCTTTCTCTACGTCTGTGGTTTCTGAGACCCGTCTGCTCTATTTATCTCTGTCTGCCTGTGGATCCCACTGTGCCAGCCTCGCTACTCCTCTGTCTGCTAAGCTGGAAGCTAATGAATTAACACCTATACCCAGACTGCAATGTCTAAGGAGTTCTTAAGTACTCCATCACCACAGCAGTTTCTTATTCACTTCTACAAGAGTGGTTAATCAGGCCTTAAATTTAACTTGAGGAACTTGTTTCTTTTACTTAAGGGTATCTAAAATAGTGCTTTCTCCTCCTCTGCAAGTCACCCCACTTTCCAGTGTTGACACTGGACAGAAGTTGGTCAAAACCTGGTTGCATCTGTCACTGTCACTATGTCTGCATGTCATTCTGCCGGCTGGTCTATTTGCTGGTCTGTCTGCAATTCAGCCAATAACTGTCAGCATACAACTCCTATCTATCTGCTCTCCACCACTCAGTATTTCCAGGATTTCTTTCCAGTCTGTCTCTCCATCTTCTCCACTCTTTAATTGTGCAGGTCAAGTCATAGTTTTCCGTCCATCCGTTTGTAGCGTCTTCTATGGATGACAAAGGAAAAACTCTGAATAAATGAGTGGAGAAACATAACAAATTGTACAGCTGAAAATGTACCATCCTATCTTGCCCTGTGACGTGGATGGAATAGCTGATAAGGCCGAGTTTACCTTGATTTTGAATCAGGAAGGTATGAGGAAGAAATTTAAAGGGCATATGAAAGATTGTTTATTATTGATCTCTTCCAGGAAGACAAAGTCCCCTTTCATAGGGGACAGTGAATGGCTTGAGGAGTGTGGAAATGATGTAAATCACATGCTTTGGCTTTCAAAGTCACTGGATCTCAGAGGATTTTGGACCAGTATTCTCCACCACCAGGCACCACCTGGCAGGCTGTGGTGGCCCAATATCTTATTATGTCCTGTCACATTATTACTACACATTTTATAATTTCTATCATCTATCAACAGTCTCCTCATCTGGAGCTAGTTGCACCAGCTGTTAATGGCTTCAAACTTAGCTTAGTTATAATGTAAGTGGAGATTTATGCGTTACTGAATTTAAATGGATTGTGTCACACAAAATTATTATGTAGAGATTAGTTGTTATTAAATATTTACACCCAGCAACTGCAAGTTGTAACTGAACTAGCCTCAATTCACAGCTCTAACCATAGCTTGCTATCATATATGACCCTGTATATATGACAGCCCTAAGCTTAAGATATTTAATAACATTGTCAACATCTAACATTTGATCAAAACTATGGTTTAATAATGATGTAACCTGGGAAGACTTTAAATTACATCGTACAAAAGCAGTGACGTCGTAGTTACTAAGAACTTAACCTACCTTAAACTTGGCTGAGTATTCATGGATAGCTGCTACAGCCGAATCACTTTCTAATCTGTTATTTCACCTATTCCAACGCATGCCTCGAACACCGTTTGTTTCCATCAGCCTTTTTCCGTTGCTCCGTCTATTGGCTTCTCTTGTTCCTTGTCTCCGTACTGTGCTTTTTTGATGAGAACTGCAGCAAGAAAAAAGAAAACTATCTATTCTGGCACTTTCCAGCTGTGGGCACCTTAAACTTGAATTTTAAGGACGCCAGGGACTTTGAATCTGTTACACGGGGAAATATTCCCCTGGTGATTTTGAGGAACTTCAAAAACAACTGCAATAAAAAAAAAAGAGGCACAGCAGGAGAGGGAAGTTATGGGCCATTAGCTGGACTATAAATGTTAGTACCACAGGTGTTTCAGACATGCACAGTTCAACTGGGACCAAATGAAAATCCTAGTCTCTGTGACACCTGAAATGTAGTTGCAGCACCATCTGACAAGAATAGAAAAAAATCACTGTAATGCTCTCATAATATTCCTCTGGAAACTAATAGCTTGGCTGAGGTGGTCAATAATGTCCTTGCAATGGGGTGTGTTGTATTTTGAGATATTTTTATCTCCTGCGGTGTCAGTATTATATTCACACAATATTCCTTCAGGGAATTATGTGCCTGCAGTAATCAATAGTGAGTTTACTATGACCTGATTGTACTGACGGCATGTAGTGGTCTCTCTTTGTCTTTTTCTCTTTTTACCCCTGACTCTCTAGGGGAGTCCCCCGCTAGAGTGGGGGGGGGGGGGTAGTAATATCCTCCAACAAGGATCATATCTGACACAGGATGTCATTTTCTAGAGTTTCTCCTCTTTCCCTAGTGCACCCAATTGCATGTAAACACACACGCATCAAGTTGTCCACTCACTGTAATCTCACGAGCTTATGCATCCTCTGCAGCCTTTACACAAATACACTGAAACACATGGCACCCGCTGGCACACACACTTTAAAACTCTTCCTCCTCGCACACACACAAAATGAGAGAGAACCATCATGGGGATATTAATGGAGCCAGAGACACAGACGGAGTCAATTGAGCTTTTAATAGAGCATCTCCTCTTCCTCTCTATGGATAAATAATACAGCAGTCAGCAAATCTAGATCTAATAGATGATATTGACCTTTGGGGGAGGAAAAGGCAAGAAAGAGTGAGCGCCGGGACAGCACAAGCAGAAATGGAGAGAGAGTGAGATAGAGAGGAAAGAAACGGAGCTGAGAGAGCAGCGATGCAGGGGGATACACACAAGTGTCAATAGAGGCGAAGCGCTCAGACAAAGCATCTTAATCAGAATGTGACGAAGTGGTGATCAATCACGAGGATGACGATGAAGCAGCCGGTTGCAGAGCCTGGAGAGGCCCTGACCTCCGCTGCACTGCAGATAGAGCAGAGAGGCTGGTTGGGCAGCACTGGACCTAAGAGACGCTCCTTCTTTGCTTTCATTCAGTGTCCCTCCTTCCTGGCTGCATTGTGTCTTCCGTGCCTCTTCTGTCTTTTTGTATCCCCCTCTTTCCATTTTGATTACTCTCTGCTGTTTCATCTCTCTGCCCCCTCCGCCTCCCTCCCTTTCTTTCTCCCTATATTTCTGTCTGGTACCCACCATCTGTCATCCGTTGTCTTCCTCTGTCACCCCAACCCCCCTCTCCCACTCATTTTCACTCCCTCAATCCAATTCAAGGAGCTTTATTGGCATCATAAGATGAATTTTACTGTCTCTCTGTCTCTCTTTCTGGAACATTTGTCTTCCTCTTACTAATTCTCCACTTTTGATGCTACTCCACAAAACTCTGCTGTGTCCTGTACAGGGCCGCACAAGTCATGGCCAGTCAACAGTGAGTCCAATACACTCTATCACATCAATACTGAAGCCAAGGCCATGTATTCTTTATTACCTTGCTCATGAACAAGCGGGATGAAACTAAATGCTACTCATCCCAGGCTGTTTTACAAGTATACAAGAGGTATGGGTGTTGGGATGTAAAGAAACAGCCAGCTTAATAAAATGTCTAAAAAGTAACCTTACAGTCTGAGATGGCCTTGAAAGTGACTTTTATGTGTATAGTGACACCATGTGGATATGCCCTGTAACAGATTTAAACACCATTATGCCACAATGTGCTGCTCATGCTGCAGGAACATCTGAAAAGCATTTTTTTTTTTGCTCTATCTTCTTCTGTAAATTTATACCTTTAAATAATATAGATTTTGACCGATTGTAATATATTCGAAATAAAAACATGTGTATAAGCATAAGCTATTTCATACATTATGAAACATGTGTCTAATCATATGGTTGAGTCCTATATATATATATATTTTTTTTTTTTATTTTTTTTTTTTTTATTTTTTTTTTTTACACCAGAGGCAGAGTGAAGTGGCTTGGTGTTTAATTTAAGTTGGTTTTTACTGTATGAGGAATTACAAAGTGATCCATCTGCATGTCTGCACTGAATTAAGTGGCTTAGTTGATTCCCAAATGCCCCAGGGTCCCAGAGAGTGTCCCAGCGGGACCCCACCACATAAAAGAATAACAAAGGAATAAAAATATTAACTGCACTCTATAATTTTCATGTTGTTATTTCCATATCACATTATTTCGCTCAGATGTCTGTAGATAGTGTAGAACTAAGCTGTAACATTACACATTCCCTCAGATGTTGTTACTTGAGGCATGATCATATCAAATAAGGGTCAGATAAGAGTCATCCCATGTGTAACTACTCTAACCTGGACTTGTGAGGGAGCTGGAAACGCGCCTCTAGTACTTTTCCAAGAGAAAAGTCAGCACTTTGTCAGAGGGACTTCTCTCTGTATCCAGGAAGTGACGGCGAGGACTTAATGGGGTCGAAACAAGCCGAGGGAGGTCGTCCAGTCCCTACAAAAGAAGTTGGGTGGAAGAGAAGCTCCGTCAGGCTAGCCAGAGACAGACAGACGTATACGGGAAGTTTTAATGTCAGACCTTCAAAGTAAGAGCGCACAACCTGGGTAGTGGAAAAATATACATTTATTACATGTACTCAACAATAACCTTTGGCATGCAACATCTAGAAAAATGCATATAGGCAAAAATTTCTGCTGATAGCTAAAGTGGGCGCCCATGAACAAAAAGCAAAAATGAGCTGCTGGACCAGTATTTCCTCCCACTTTCTGTGAAATAGCCTACAAGCATATATCTGTATCTGACAATGAGCAGATACAGTTACACCCTGTCCACAAGGAAGATCCATTACTAGGAATCATGTCATTTACTGTGCTTAAGTGCTGCATATTCCTAAAATATTTTCAGTAACACAACCCACTTCACAGTGAGACAGGAGCCCTCTGGGCCCTGCAGTCGCAGAAGAGGTGCAGCAGTTTTCACAGACTGAGTAGTATTCCTTATGATGAATAAACTGGACTTCATATGTAAAATCATTGCCCTTTAACTTTAACAGATATTGAGCCCATACAGGGAACACTAGCCTCTATGACATGACTTCATGGTTGTCATTGGTTTTAGTAAGGCCCTAACAACATTAACATTTTTTAAGAATCACATAAAACAAGATAGAGAAGCTAATTCAAATAACCTGATAAGGAATTGTAAAATGCATTTTGTTCTGCCTTTGCACTGGCGACATGAATTTCTACAAATGTACAAATGTTCACTTGGACTCGAGGATGAACTGATTAGAAGTTAGCAGTCAAAGGTCAAAGGTTAAGCTCACTTCGACCTCACAAAACACGTTTCTGGCCATAACTCAAGAATTAATATGCTAATTATGACAGTTTAATAGAAATGTCTCACTGGATAAATGATTACATTTTATATCCGATTGGTCAAAGGTCAATTATTCACTGGTGTAACTCAGGTGTGTAATTCTATTTCTACGTTGCTTGTACCTCCTAAAAAATGCAGCAAAGATTTTTCAACCCGCGTTTTATTTTGAAAATGTAAACCGGAAAAGCTGTGTCGCATTATGTCTCTTCACTTCTCTCTGGCTACGTGAAGGTGGTCCCGGTCGAAAAACACCGTCTAGAAAAGCAACCGACGGGGCTACTTTGCATGTTTTTGTATAGTCCCTTCAGACTTTCAAACATCTCCCTAAACAAAACCACGAAACTTCGTAAAACTGACACAAAATGATGCCAACAGAGGAAGTGGTGGATTTTACGTGTCTGTCCTCGGGAATAAAGTTTGGAAACTACGAGGTGAAAATGGAGAGCTCAGCTGAGTGAGAGTGGGGTGAGGAGGCTGGATTTGGCAAAAGTTGGGAGTCCTGCCCTGCTGCTAGCAAGCTAGTTAGCATGCTTAGACACTTCGCTATCTCGGATAAGTTATGAGGTGAGACTGAAAGTCACTTTTACACTTATAATGTCGGGGTTAGTTGTGAAAGTTTATCATAGACTGACCTAATGTTATCTTGTGTTGTCGAATAAAACCGTCAAATGTGTTTTTGGCTATAGAAAAAAACATTGACATGAGTAGGGCCTGGTCATTTTTTAACTTAACAAAGTCTTAATTCAGTTGTGCATAAAGTTTCTTACATACATTTACTTTGTCATGGTTTCTTGTCATTTATAATACTTTCCACTGTTTTTTGAGGGATGTTTAGAGTTGATTTGCTGTTATTATGTCTGACAATGTAAAGTCAGTAGATAAATATTTTGTACTGAATACTTCTAAAAATATATCAAGCAGACTTACAACTTGGATACTCGGATATATGTGGCCATCTGTGACAGTGCTGTCATTTCTTACAATGCCAAATCATTCCCTTGTTTTTTTGGGCCATTTCAAGACATGTCCTGATAGCTGTGATCATATTTTAGCTCATAGTTTCACAATATGTGCTTCATCACACAACCTTTATGCAAAATCTGTTTAGGTCAGTTGCTGGTTATGGGTAATGTGTATTTAACTTAAATGTTAGAAGGCTGTTCATGTCATGTCAGCATTCAGCATATACGCAGACATAGTGCCCATGTATTTGTTGAGCCTAACCATGAACACTTAAGTTTCATATTTCATTCTGTGTTCTGCATTTCAGCCTTCCCTCTGCTGTTATCCAGCCCGTGATTCTCCTGGGGAGCTGCTTTATCTGTGGCAAGACCGCCGCTGCTGACACTACAGCTTCTGCCAATGGATTCAAGCATAGTTGATGATCTTATTTTCTGTGGACGCTCTGCATGAATCCTGAAGATGACGTTGCATTTCTCCTAAAGGCAACCCCACTTAAACCCGGTTTAAGAGAGGCTCGATATCCCGGGTGCAACACTCCCTCCCCTCCCTTGATCAATCATTTTTTGTGCAGTGAGCATCAATTCTAATTCAGCTCATGCAATTTTCTCCACAAGTTTCAACATTTTACAGCATCTTGAGATGGGGCCCTGCTAGCTTCTTCAAGGGGCTTGAGGCACCCCCTGGCTGCTGACAGTGCAGCCTGGCTGTGTGTGTGTGTGTGTGTGTACAAGAGTCATCAGCACAGGTTTATAAAAGAATACTGTAACAAAAATACAGCCAATGATAAAGTGCTTGCTGGTGCAGTCAGGACACACAACGTGCTTGCCAAAATGCATTCGTGAACTTTAAACTGGACTTAAGTGGATGTATTGGTTGTATTCATGAACCTTGACTGCTGATGTCAGCTCATTGGGACTTGAGTGGGTGTAATCAGCTTTATTCATGAACCCTCTGTCTCAGTCTGGGTATAGCCTGGATGTTGGATGCCCTGAGTGTGTTGAATCAGCTGTTGCTGTGATGAGGCAGGGCTCCTGGTGGCCTGTGTGGCTGGCTGGGCAGTGGCCCAAGGTGATGTGATGGGGTGCAGGAACAGTAAGGTCCTCCCTGAGCCTCCAGGGGATGTTCAGTTGGACCTGGTCAAAAAGGTCAGTAAAACACAATATTGTAATTGTTTTTTGTGTTTATCAGTTAATTGCCTAGTCTCTGAAATATCACAAAACAGTGAAAAAGGCCTGTCACATATTCTGAAGGTCCAAAGTGACATCCTCAAATGTTTGTTTTGTCAGGCCAACAGTTCAAAACCCAAAGATATTGAATTTACAGTGACATAAAACAAAGAAGAGTAGCAGATTCTCACTTTGGAGAAGCTGGAGCCAAAAAATGTTCAGTGTTTTTGCTGGAAGAACAACTTAGATCATTCATCGATTTTCAAAACAATTAACAATAATTTTAAGTTCCTGCTTCTTTAATATGGATGTTTGCTGGTTTTCTGAGTCTGAGATATTAACTAGGCCTGGGCGGTAAATGATATTGATTGACTTCATCAATAGCAATAAGAAAATTGTTTTATAGAAAGTTGATAGCTTTGTGGTTGCTTGAACAAACCTCAAGCATGTTCGCTCCCCAGCTGAGTCCTGGACTGTTGGTCAGACAAAATAAGACATTTGAATTTGTCATCTGGGCTCTGGGAAATCATCACAGCCATATTTTACTATTTACTCAATGAATAAAGACAATGCACATAAGTTTATAAAAGAAGATGATCAATTCCAGGCCTCCTACACACAGACACACAGCTTCAAAACTCCACTATGGGGCTGTAACAACTAGACTAGTGTCTACACAGAAGGCTGGAGTGAATGTGACCCACAGCATATTTTCATGCTTCAAATCTATTATAAGTCTACTACAGTGATGTGTGTGATGGGTGTGTTGCTGAACACCTCCTGTGTGGACACACACAGCACCGGCGCTGCAGCTGATGCTCTACTAACTCACTATCACACCTCCTGCGTACACAGTGTTAGCAGCTATACATCAGTATTTTTACATCTGTCAATTTATTTAATTTTTTCTCCACAGAAAATTGATCCATTGTTATATTTCTGCTCTGAATTGTAATTTCCTCCTGTGATGAACTGTTTTCATGTATTTTTCAGGTTGATCCTCTCCAACCCCCACAGACAGATATCTTTAAGCACTTCATACGAGGGGATGGCACTGCAAGCAAGATGGGCGGGGCTGGTGGAGGGGGCATTGACAAGGCTGACTCCACTTCCCCATATCAGGCCCAGGCACAAGCTGCCACTCCCACCGCTTCCGCCCAGCCACCCAAGGACCCATCTGAACTGTCGGACCCTCAGCGGAAGAAGGTGGCAAAATATCGAGCCAAGTTTGATCCCCGGGTCACAGCCAAATACGACATCAAAGCTCTGATAGGGCGAGGGAGTTTCAGCCGGGTCGTTCGTGTGGAACACAAGAGCACACGGCAGCCATACGCTATCAAGATGATCGAGACCCGTTACCGGGAGGGGAGGGAGGTGTGCGAGTCAGAGCTGTGTGTTCTCCGACGCGTTCGTCATACCAACATAATCCAGCTGATGGAGGTGTTTGAGACGGCGGAACGCGTCTACATGGTGATGGAGCTTGCCACTGGAGGAGAGCTCTTTGACCGGATCATCGCTCGTGGCTCCTTCACAGAGCGGGATGCCACGCGAGTGCTGCAGATGGTGCTGGATGGCGTCAAGTATCTCCACACTTTAGGGATCACTCACCGCGATCTGAAGCCGGAGAACCTGCTCTACTATCACCCTGGGGCCGATTCCAAGATCATCATCACCGACTTTGGTTTGGCCAGCAGCAGGAAGAAGGGAGACGAGTGTCTGATGAAGACCACCTGCGGCACACCAGAGTACATCGCGCCCGAGATCCTGGTGAGGAAGCCCTATACAAACGCAGTGGACATGTGGGCGCTGGGGGTGATATCATATATCCTGCTGAGTGGAACAATGCCCTTTGAGGACGACAACCGCATGAGGCTGTACCGACAGATCCTCAAGGGGAAGTACAGCTTCTCTGGAGAGGTGAGGAATTAGATCTGTGTCACACTTTTCTCTCTCCCTCTCCCTCTCCCCCTCCCTCTCTCTCTCTCTCAAACACGTACACATACCCACTCCAGCAGACTTCACCCATATTTGGACTACATTCCTCACACCGCATGAGGCTTTGTCAACAGATTTCCAAGAAGTTCAGCTTTTCTTGTGTGGTGACATGGTTTTAACCGAGAGACACGCTTTTTCACACAACCAACCTTTTGCACTTAACTCCTCATCTCTCGGTGCATGTCCATTTCTATCTTATGTACCTTCTCCCTCACCGTACTCACTTTCATTTATTTGTTCTCTCTATGTCAATAAGCCCTCCCTCAGTGTGTGCACAATAATTTATTCTCTATCTGTGTATGTAGTTGGAAGAATGCTGAGTTGTCCTTTCCTTTGTTTCATAGCGTGGGATGTTTATGTTGCCAGTGAGCTTTACAAAAGAGGCCCTTGGTTAATGTTTGCCCCACATACAGCTACTCCAGCACAAATAATAGCTGAGTGGTTTTGTACTAAGGAGCAGTTGAATCATCTCAGTTTTTATTCCTCCACGCCAGCGACAGCCGGAGGCATTATATTTTTTGGGTTGTCTCTTCGTCTGTTCAATTCTCGTGAACGTGATATCTGAGGAACGCCTTGAGGGAATTTCTTCAAATTTGGCATGAACGTCCACTTGGACTCAAGAATGAACTAATTCGATTTTGGTGGTCAAAGGTCAAGGTCACTGTGACCTCACAAAACACGTGAACTCAAGAGTTCATATTCAGTTCCTTCAAAGTTCTTCACGCCATGTGTTACAAGAATCTGGACAGACACTGATGTAAACTGCAACTGGACTGGTCGGCAGAGGCATCAAACTGCAAGGTGTTAATTGTAGTTTGTGGATGAGTCCAGATTTGAATTTCTCAACTGTCTGGCAGGTAAGATAAGGTCAAATCTGACACATTTAATAAGGTAAATCTCTACCAGGGAACCTGTATTTTAGCTGAGGTTTGCAAATAGTAAAACGGAGCTGCTGGATGAAAACGAGATACGTCCAGGGAGTTGTCTTTGAGATTGTTCAGAGTTCATTGAAACTTACTATCATGCATTTTTAGGATGATTCAGTGGGTATTGACTAGATGTAGTTGTCACATAAAAGACAGTTTTTCACATGAGAGTTAAAACAGAGAAGTCCCTGTTCTCTGTCAATACAAGTTCATTATTCCTGTAAAGATCATCCATCATATTCTTGTCTGAAACGCAGGGGAGTGAAAGCAAGATGATGGCTTGACTTAACAAGGTTGTAAGCAGCTCACAAGGACGCCTAAAATCCAAGTTCAAGCAACAAGTCAGGTTTCCCCACCTGCCAAATCCCACTATAACCCCTGGTTTTATCTTTTCTCTTTCTGCTATTGCTATTGTTAAGATCCGAAAGAATTACTCCCTTTACTCACTTAATTTATTCTTTGTTGAGGCTTTGGTAGAGAAAGCCCTGCCCTGTAGAGCTTCTTGTCAACAAACAGTACCATTGTTTACATGCATGTTTGCTAGCTGGCAGGCTTCTTCTTCCTTACCTTTGTGGTGAATTACTATTTTTTGGCACATTATTATCACCAACTGCCAATCACTGGACTAGGGTAAAATCACAGATATGTGTATTTTGGCACTGCATGCTTGTGCATGCGCATGTCTCTTCTTGTGTGCATGACACATCTGCATGAACATCTGTAAGCTCCAGCTTCTCAACTGAGAGGATTTGCTGCTTTTCCCTGTTTTAGATCATTGTTAATTGTATATCTTTGGACTTTAAACTGTGGAGTGGTTAAAACAATCATATTGAAGGTATCATCTATAGCTCTGAGAAATTGGGATGAATACTTTTTGGATAATAAGCTTTGTTTGGGGCATTCAGTAGCCTAGTGGTTAAGACGCACCATATAAAGGCAACATGTCTAGTTCAGTTCTGGCAGGGGAGCTTCGTTGTATGTCACATCCCTTCCTCTCATCCATGTGTTTCCTCCCTTTAATTCTAATGTTGCAAATACTACCATAAGCATAATATTTAAACAATGTGTGCTATGTTCTTCTGATGGTTGTGCAGTCATAACTGAGGACTAGAACTATTCATTTCATAAAGGGGTAATTTTATCTCCCTGCGTCAGATGCAATACAAGAATTCACAATTATTATTACATCACAATGGACGGCGGGGAGTCCTGTGATGTTTTAGTCTAGTTTAAGAAAACCCTGTCCTGAGGGTGTATGAGAGTTGAAGCTGAGGTGGAGTAGACTTGACTGCATTTCCCTTGGGGACATATGTCTTTACAGCTGTGATAAATAACGTTCACATTTACAGCTGCAGCCCAAGAATGAATCACAGCTTGGACATTGTTGTAAGTGGGGGAGAAATGTATGTCTGAGGGTCATATATGTGTCATGTATCTTTAGCCAACACTGGTGATTTACCTTCTGTGTGAAGGAGGGGAAGGGGGTTAGTTGTCTACTGGGAGACTGAAAACACAGCTGGTTGCCAAGCAGGATATCATGTAGGACACACACTGTGTGTGTGTGTGTGTTGTGTGTTTGTGTGTTAAGTCATGCAGCGTTGATATTCCCAATTCCTATCTAAGTAGGGGGTAGAGTTCGACCCACTACCCGTCACTCATACTGAATAGAGTCCAAGTCTCGGACAGAGGCAGCAGCAGCTGTCAGAAACATTTGCTTTAAAGGACATTTTATTTTACATTAGATCTTTTAGGAAAATGTAATTCTGTTGAAGCAGAGTGTATGCAAACAATCAAGCAGAGGCACGTCAAATTCAGACTCATTACTGAGTCTGACAACATTAAAGAAGGCACTGCATGTATAATAAGCCAAAACAACTAACAAGGTGTAAAACTTTGTATCAGTTGCAGGCTCAACATACTGTGAGCTTTACTTTGTTCTGCTGCCCTCTTGTGTCCAGTGGACAGAGTTCACTATAGATTTTCAACTATTGTTTGAAGTCCCCCTCGACTCAAAAATGTATTGCTTCATTTTGATGTTTGACCTTCTGCAGAATGTATGTGTTGGAAACGAGAAGCCTGTTCGACATTCGTCTGCTGAAGAGTGAGAGTTTCTCTGTGCTCACCTTCAGTCTCAGTTTAACACGTGTACGTACAGGAATAATTTTGTGTCATCCCAACTGGAAGACAATCTTGGGCCAATATGTAACTTACACCTTCAGGTCACATACATTGAGAATTGACTTTTTATTCAAGTAGGAGACGTGCATATGCTCAGCAGTTTAACTTTTGGAATGAACAATATTTGCATATTCATAGATTTTTTTTCAAAGAGGGAGAAAGGAGTAGATGTGTGGAATTTTTAACTAGTTTCCGGCACATTTTCTGTGGGAAAAAACATGTCAGACACAAATTATTATTCAAAGCAGAGTATTTTTTATGTCTAAATATATAGTATGCCTTGAGGGCATCTTCAGAAAATATCCACGAAACTTCCTACACTATAAAAATTGTTGTTCTCATATTTTCTGCTATTTTTCTCTATTTTCTTCACTCTGTCAAACATAGAAAGTTTCTCTTATTTCCGTTTAATTACCTGTTATTTTCATTTGCCTTTTATTGTTTCCTTCACCTTTATTCTTGTGTTATCTCCTTTACATTCTTCATGTATTGTCACTTTAGACAGTTTGACTTTTTAATAGAAGAAGAGACACAGGTGGAATTTATAACATTAACGATGTCTCCTCTCCAATAATTATTGCAATGCGATGCAGCAATTAGGCACGATATTAGTTACACCTGTGCAACATGGCTCTGTGCCCACACCTATATATATTACTGGCACTGAAATCTCCTTTTACTCACTTTGTTAACTACAGTCTTGTCTCCTGTCTGTCTTCTAGCCATGGCCCAGCGTCTCCAACCTGGCCAAAGACTTTGTGGAACGAATTCTAACAGTGGACCCCAGCGAGCGGCTCACAGCTGGCCAGGCCCTCAAGCACCCCTGGATCGTCAGCATGGCCGCATCTTCCTCCATGAAGAACCTACAGCGCTGTATATCTCAGAACCTCCTGAAGCGGGCGTCTTCGCGCTGCCACAGCACCAAGTCAGCCCAGTCCACGCGCTCCAGCCGCTCCACCAAGTCCAACAAAGCTCGGCGGGTGCGAGAGAAGGAGCTGCGCGAGTTGAACCGTCGCTATCAGCAGCAGTACAATGGCTGAAATGGGGACAGAGAGGCCAATGACTGTAGCGGCCCTTATACTTTAAGGGAAACAGCACTGCAATGACTGAACCTTTTACAATGACTACCACCATTCTAAGTTGCTGCCAGTGTTAAAGGCCAAAATGGCTTAAAGTCCCAAATCATTGCCTTTAAAAAAAAAACAAAAAAAACAAAAAAAAACAGGGAAACAACTTGACTAAATCAGTGGCTACAAGCAAAAGAAAAATTAAGGATGAAAATTAACTGCTGCCTGTTGAGACAATAGAACAAGTCAAAAATGATTCCTGATCCATAAAGACAGTGAAATCAATGAATTCCTATGGCACTGTGTCTCCTGATGAGAACACAGAAGAACACACCAGTAAAGTATTGTACTGCAACGGTTACATCATCTCTCCATCCATTCCTTCACCTTTTCTTTGGCAGGATGGTGCCTTCCACTACTTTCATTTTGTCTTTCAATTCCTGTGTCTCTACATATTTATTTATTATTGTTGACATGATTATTAGTCTCCATTCAAATGGTCACTGGATAATGACCTTCCACGAGGATCTGTTGAACAGAGTTCTGGGTACTGAAGTTTCTAAGAAGAATGGGATACTTTGAGAAGTGGGGAAACCAAATCCCCGTCACTCATTCCTGATTTGAAAATTGCTGTGAATTTATTATTGTACTAATTGTACAGACCTTTTTTAAAGATATGGGTGATGGAAACACACTGCAACATAACCACACCCTTAAAGGCCAAAATGAAGGTATATTTTTTATTAGTCAACTGTAAGCATATCTAATCTTGCAATTATTGCTCTGTTAATATCATTGTTCTAAAGCTGTCAAAAGATTGTGAAGCTGTCTTCTATCCGTGTTTAATCTTAAATGTATTGTATTAGATAATAGGCCACAGAGCCCCACTCCGAATTATTTGACTTCACTCATGAAGTATCAGCTATGAGCCTGTCCTTGTATTACAGTATTCAAACATTTCATTAGACTTGATCAGTAGTCTTACAGTTTACTTATTGGTAACAGTGAGAATGACACATGTTCTTAGAGCAGCAATAAAGGCAAAAAGCTTAGTTATAGAGAGCTACTGATGTCGGTTGTAGCAGCTCTTTGTGAGTTCAGTCTTCGCCTAATTGGCGTATTCTGAGTGAGATTTACGCAGGACTAAATTAAAATGGGTTGTGCCACATAAACTAATTCTTATGTATAGATTTGTTGTGACTAAATATTTACACACAGTAACTGTCAGGTGTAACTGTTATGCAGTTAGCATGTGTACATAATGTACATATACATAATGTTAGCTTGCTAACATGTTTAGATTGAAGATTAAAAGGTAAAATTGAATGTGGCTGAACACTTCATCATAATGCTGTTTTTACTATGTTAACTGTTAGTTAATTTTTGTTAGTTACATCAGCACTTATGATGCTAGTGACTTTGCTAGCAGTTGACATAATTTTACCGTCTTAGTTTAAATGGTACAACCCAATTAGCTTGACACTAGCAAGTAGTTGCTTAACACTTAAGAAGGACTTTACTCACAAATGCATTCATGGATTTATGAATAGCTGGTGCAACCCAATCCTAAAGACCTGCCATCTTTTCTAGCTAGCCTCTGTTCCCACCTGACTCAGCCACTGGCACGCTGTCAAAGTAATTGTTAAATTGGATTTTTTTTTTCTCTTAAAATGACAAGAGAAAATTGGATTTTACTAGCCAGTTTAAGAGGTAGTAGATACTTACATAGCACACAATATCCCAGAGACATAAAGACTTTCAGAATGGTGAACCCGTTTGGACATAGTCATAGTCACAGGCTACCAAGGAGCAGAGGGGACTTTGGCTTTCAGTAGTTTGACGGAGCCTGCGGCTGAGGCACAGCTCATTTTCTTCAGTTTTCGGTGGTTGTTTGTACAGTCACTTTAGGCTGGGCAGATTGTGTCTGAGTCATCCTAAACTTCTATCCTGACTCAAGATCAAAATGAAGGAAACCACAGAATATAATGAGGAGCATGTAGCAGTGAATCAAATGGCCATGAATACATATATTTTCAAAAGATGATTTACAAAACATAGCACATGCAACTACACAGTCTTATGCAGAAGGTTTTTTTTTTTTTTTTTTGTTTGGAGACATTATTTTTTCTCTTTAAGTGCACTTAATTCAGAATTAATTGCAATCAATTCTGTCCATTTGAGTCTGAATCATAATATGTGCAATACCTATCGTGTGGATAGTCGGCATCCTCACGTGATAAGGTGTTGTGACCACGGCACTACTCATAGCTGTTGACATAATAAATAGTTATATGAATTTTAAATGGATTTTCTGAATTTACTAAACAGATGAAACGTGAGGTGAACAAGAGGATGTTAGGGGGTTCACGACTGATTACAAATGACTCTCAGACATTTCTTGCATCTAATGATCTTCATTCCCAAATTGGTCAAAAAATTTGATTTTAGATTTTTATTGTGCCCAGAAATAACACAAACCAAAGATTCAGGATAATTTCTGGGTCTCATTTTCCTTTTATTTCTTTTATCTGGCAAAGCACTTCATGTATAAAGTTTAATTGAGTTTTGTTTATTGGACCTGTTCACTGTGTTTTTATGTATTCATCCCTTCCGAAGACTCCCAGAGTAAATCAGATGGTACAGTGTCATCTTTTCTTCTTTATATGAGTATTTTGCTGTGGTCTGCCCCAGAGTCATAAAGTGTGCTGTTGTTGTGAAGTTTTTAACACGTACTGGAAAGCTAACCGAGCCATGTCAGCTGACCTCAGTTTTTCCTCTCTTTTTGTCTTTTGGCTGTCACTTGTTCCAGGATGCTCTGTCATCTTTCTGATGCTACTCTTTCATTTTTCCTTAATGTCAATGTACCTTTTGAACTTGTATTTTCTTTGTCCCACTGCTGTCATCTGATCTGATATCTCACCTCTTGGTGGGAGTAAATTTCTTATATCTTAAAGACTCTTAAGTGAGGCTTAAATTATACCTGGTATCAGTACTTTCATATCTTTACCCAAAATGTGTCTTTTTTTAAACATCAAACGCAAATGTAGGCTTGAAAAGTTGCATTTAAAAAGTCTGTTGTTTCCTTCTCCACAGAGAAATACCTGTGGTTGTCATATTTAAAGACAGATTTTGGGTGAAGTATAACTTAAAAATGTCATTTTCTACAACATAAAGTATAATGAGGTAGCCTTAATTCTGGTCGTTAGTTCTTCTAGAGCATAGCATCTTTCTGAAATAAACATTTTAACCTGTTTTGAAATGTCAGATATAAGAATCACTGTCACAAAGTAATCATTTGGACTCAAAGTAATTGCAGTGGTTGAATTAGTCTGCAGAGATGTTGAGTGCCTGTTGTATACAATGTTCAATGAATAACCAAATCAGTGTATCAGCAGTTTTTCAAAATGTCAGCACATTTTCGTTTCATCTTTTTATATATATATGTGATTTTATATAAATGCTGTCCTAAATGAAGTAGCCAATTGTTCATGTTTTGTTACTGTGTCAAAATGAATAACACTTTGATTCTTCTACCATTAACTTTTTTATTTTTTTAAATGGTGAGTTGTATGTGCCAATAAAACACCCAAACCTGACTTGCTAGAATGCGTTTGGAGTTTTACACAGTTTTCTGGGATAAAGAGGCATCGTTGTGATTGAGCCAGATCCAGGAATTTATGTGTTAGTTAATGAGTCAGCAAGACAGCTCACTGTGGAACTAGTTTATTTTATGGTTTATTGGTTTACCGTCTTTATTCCTTCTTCCACTTTGGTACATATTTGCACTAGAATGGTACAAAGCTGGTCTTCAAATATAGCATTACTTGGAAATGGTTGGCAGTAGTTATTGTAACTACTATAAATTACCAATTTGCTCTGATTGTGGTGCTGTAACTTACAAATCTGAAGCACGAGAAGGTGTCAGCTGGATGAGCACATAGGCAACTGTTTGGTAGCATTTTAGCCATATATATATATATATATATATATATATATATATATATTGTGTGTCAACTTGATGTGGAAATGTTCTGCCCCCAAGTGGTTGAAAAATCCACTGCAGCTTTAAGATTTGTATACTTGTTAGTAAATGGGCAAAGACCCCTCAGACACAGAAAATGAAGATGACTGCCACATTCTGCCACTTTGGCAATGAGCATGGCTCAACTGAAAAGCAACTTTAACAAATACTGTGTGTGGTATCAAGGTTTACCTGATGCTAAATGTAAACAGGTATTTCTCTAATGAAGAAAACTTTTAACATAAGCAGGATGCCACTGTGGCTATCTCCTAATGTTTTCAACCAATTATACTGAAATTTATATTCTTTAGGCATAACTGACAGCATATGGTTTTGCTTGTGAATGGATAAATATGCTGATGCACATTACCTAACAAGGGTGGTGGATGAAAGTAAGGCTGAATGTAAATGAAAACAACCAAACTGTTAGTAGAGTCCTGCTGTATTTTATTTTAGCTAAACCAATTAAAACAGTAGAAGATTATTGGGTTTGTATTACAGGTATCAATTGGTGAATTAAGCATAATAAATCTTCAAATGTGTCCTGATCCTGTTATAATGCTGTTGATACTGAATCTGTCTTATTTACGGTGCTGTTTCCTGAGGGTAAACAGCGCCCACTGCTGGCAACAACGCAACGTGACCGAGAAGGCTGGGCTAAAGTGGTAGCTGAGGTGCTTTGGGTTGCCAGGTATGGTTCCAAGCTTCACTTACTACGATTAAAGGTGCTATTGAAAGGCAAGTCGAAAGTAATCGAGATAACAATTTCATTACGTGGGTTATATAGTAGTACAGTTTCTACGAAGTATTATCGGAAAACGGTCGTCTCTTTACGACGGCTATCATCCGAACTGTATCAGGAGTTAAATCGTGCTCGGGGTTTTAGGGGGATGAATCAATCAAACCTGGTGCCCCGTCATAACCAGACGTCAGTGGTCTGCGGCTGTAACGTTTAGTGAGTTTGCTGCTAGCTTTTGTTCGAGGAGCATTAAACTAGCTACCGAATAGCTATCAACACACCAATATAAGGAGTGTAAACGATACAGACCTGCCTTTAACACACACAAGTGTGAGACGTTGTTCAGCTCGGTGAGTATTTTCATCACATAAGACACCAGCACATACTGAAAAATACTACCAAGCTAGCTTGCTAACGCTGTACATGTGATAGACTGCTTGCTCTAAAAAACCCATTAGCATGTCTCCTTGTTTACAAAACCCATTTCAGATGTTGACTTGTAGCCTTCGCGACGTTATTTCGTTCTTTAATGCTTTTCGATCAATGTATTTTACTGTCGATAAAATAATTGTCGTCCTAACACATATTTTATATGTACATATTTACACGGAGCATCCAGCATATGTCCGCTAATGCTCGCAATGTTTATACTTATGAAATCGTTACTTCTGTGTGGCTGCATAGCTTTGTTTTGTTGATTGACTTAATTAACTCACCGGTTAAAGTGCAAAGTTTCAAGATACAATTTTCTGAATAGAGGTTGTGTCGCAACAGAAAGCAGCAAACTTATTTAGTCTTTTGGCCCCATCGGGGGTGAAATTGTGCCGGACGTATTTAAATCCTTCTAACACTACACCCTTTATGCGCCCACTAATGTAAACCATAGGCATTGAGACATGTGTGTATTTTGCATTGTGTTGGGTTTGTTCAAGGAGTTAACCACCAGCACTACATAGAACAGAAGTCAGTTTGATTGGTGAAACATTGGAAGTTGGGCTGTTTAGTGCCCTGCGGCGCAGTGTGAGACACTGTAGGCAGATTCTTCAGTGTCTGTAGACTGATTGGGTCTGGGGTCCTTTCTAGCTACTAATCTGTGCTCGCCCTGAGGTAGGATGTCATTTTTGTGGCTTGGCGTTATATTGACACAAGTGGTCCCAGCCTGTCTTTTACAGCCCTGCCCTAACCAGTGGGACTATTTTTACAGCCCTGGGTCTAAACCAGTAGTGATTAGCTGTATTGTTTTCTCTCACAGACTGGGATCCTGCCCCGAGCCGGAACTAGTGATTGAACCCCCTCTTGTTTGATTAGACCAGCCAGGGGCTGTTAATTAGATTTGTTTACACTTGAATCACTTATTTAAGCCCATATCTGAAGTTTTATCTACTGTGTCATTAATACTAAGCAGGGGGGGGGCTTGTGACCACACGCATAACATGAAAGTGAAGATGGGGATATTGTGTAATTTCTGATAAATATTGTGTTTTTTTATCTTTCCCAGAAAATTCACTTTGATTTGAGCCCTCTAAACAATTGTAGTTATATCCTGCTTTGTTTCTAAACTTCCACCAAAGCTTTATCACCATCTTTACTGTATTTTAGTCAGACAGAGCACTTTCCGACTTCAGCCATAATGAGCAACTTGGTGCTAAAACTTTAGAGATAGAGACATCTGCAGTACACGCAGTACGAGCTGTACATGTTCAGTGATTTTTCACAAAAGTTCAATTGTCTCTTCCTCTACACATTTCAATTCTATCACACAATGATCATAATATTCATTAATCAATGAACTTGAAAGGCCGCCATAAGTATTATGTGCTAGGGTTACAGTCTCCATACAGGAGATGAGGGCATCAACAGGAGAACCAGATGACTTAAATTATACTCAGTTGACTTGATAGTTAAAAGCAGGTTTAGATATCATCACCACAAGAACGCCATGGGTCTGTCTTGAATCTGGACTTATTTGTACACTACTGAGCCATTTAATCTGCTTGTTTGTGCTTCTCTGTTGAACCAAGTCTGTAATTGGACTAAGTGCTGTCAGGTAGTACACAAACGCTTATCCAGGGTGTTTAACTTGTTTTTGCTGTGTGATGGGAGTGTTTGATTTTAATGACAGCCTGACAATAGAGGTTTGTCTGCATAAAATTAAAAAGTTTGACTATGTAGGTATGTACACACGCACACTCACATACTGCTGCTTACTGTGTAGCTTCACGCTCAGCTCTGGAACATGTTGCACACGTGCTCTGTACAGCAGTAAAGCTTAGCAGTCTAGAGAGTAGCTGGTCCACAGTGAACTAACAGTAAGTGAGTGGGTTATGTAAAGGCTAATTGATGAAGCCAGTTCCCCAAAATCAGGATGAGTGACTGCTGAAACATAAAAAAAAAAAAGAGTAATTTCATAAATCAAAAAACAACAACATGTATTAGTTGTCTCGTGTATTCATCTGGTCAAAGGTATGAGCCGGCCCTGCAGGAAAGGAGGTCATCTTATGTAACCTGGGCTGGACCCTCCGTCGGCCTGGAGCTGGTTCGCATGAGCTCTTGTGTTGAGTTTTTCCAAGTGTGTGTGTGTGTGTGTGTGTGTGTGTGTGCGCACGCCTTTATGTTTTGTTGGTAGCTGTGTGCCTGCTGATGTGTATTATATTACTGGGTTGCCCAAGCCTGGGGTCAGAGGGAAATGATCCTGTACCTGCCGAGAAGAATTTCCTTTTTGATGCAGCCCAGGAGGATACAGAGTTGTGTGTGTGTGTGTGTGTGTGTGTGTGTGTGTGTTGGAGAGTCGTATATCATACACAGTTTCAGGTCAGTTCAGGCTGGTTAGCTGGTTGTTGTAGTGGTTGGTCTCTCTGTCTGTCTACCTGGACGGGTCTTTGTGCGAAGTAAGATGAGTTTCATTGCAGCATAAATAGCAAAACTATTTTTGTTGAAAGTTTGCTTTATAGCAGCTCATGATGTATTGGTTATATGCTGACTTCGCTTGGATCTGTGGTTGGTTGTGTTTGGCTGTTTTTGTATTACTCCATACACCATGTCATCCTTGCAGGTAAGATAAAGCGTTATCTCGGTGTACAGGCTCTATCTAGCAACAGAGTTGTTCCCAGAGGGCACCACATGCTCCTCATGAGGGGTTAAATGAGGAAGGAGTGGTTAATACCATATTATACATCTCATCATCTGCAGGCTGCGCCCAACCCCTCCCTTCCTTCCCCTTGGCACAGCAGAGGAAACAAGAACATTTCAATGAACACTGCATGAAGGCATAGAGACGGAAACAAAGCCTACGTGATGTTATTTTCCTTAACCTTGATGCTTTATAGGGTTAGAAAATTAACTAATTTGTTATTTTTTTCTGCAGTTGGTTTATCACTGAACAGCAGATCTCAAAAACATATCAACAGAACTGAGTGATTATATCAGGGCTGATATTGAAGATATGCAGGGAAGATATGCAAAAGGAAATAAAAGCTGTGCTGTAAAGTGCAGCAATAAATGTTTATAGGTTATATCGTTATGTATACTGCCCAGACTGTAAGGGTTTGGATATGTGGTCTAGAGGGTATATGGTCTTAATAACACAATCCTCCTTTTACAAATGAAAAGCTGAACAAATAAGCAATAAAACTACCCCTTTCTAGAATCAGTACACTCAGGGGCTTTGTTATTTCAGTATTTTTTTTGATCACTGTGTTTTGACATTTATTATCCTAGAGGTGCCACTTGGTTAGCATAGGTTCACTTTGATATATATTTTTTATGTGTTTTTTGTTTTTTTTTCAGTTCATTTTTTGAATGATTTGATTTCCAAGTAACCTTACTATTTACTTTTTTCTTATATTTACCTCATTTGTAATAATAAAAAAATATTGTTTAACTTATAATATCCACGTGCCCTGGTGGCTGGGTGGTCAGACTTTTTGCTAAAAATGTTTGTGAGGTTTTTAATGTTAAAATAAATACCAGATGATTAATTCTCATAATATTTTCATTATTCCTAAATATTGATTGTTGGAAACTGGCCTCACAGCAACACCCTTGATGGGCTCTAATCTGGATCTTGGATTTCTGCCATCAGATGCAGATTGTTTTGCAGCCACAGCTGTGAAACTAATGGAGACTTGATTCCATATAAAGCGAGTACGTGTTTGCAGAGTCAAAAATCAATATGCAACTAATCTGAAGTGATAGGAATTAATGTTTTTGGATGTAGTAGGAAGTTTGAAAGTGCTGGTAGATGTTGTTCTATCAGAGTGCCTTCATCATTCCAGGATATTGTATTTGTGCTAAACTCATGTACTTCAATTTTAATGTCAGTGAGCTTTGTTCTAACTATTCACTTTGTTTGATTTATCTCTTTTTCTCTCTAGAAATAAAAACAGGACTCTACTGGAACTCTCAGTTGACACCAGCATCTTCCTCTGTCGCTGCTCCTGCCCTCCTCCCATCACTCCACTGTTCCTACTGGTTGCTTCCTCCAGTTCTCAACATGGCAGCTATGTTCCTACTCTGGCAGTGCCACTGATCTCCTCCCTGGACTACCACCATGGAGAGAAAACGCCGAAAGAAATTAATTTAGCTGCTCAGGCTGTTTGCAGTATGGACTCCTTTTTAGAGCTCTGGACCTGAAATGCTCTGTCCCAACCGACGACCCAGATCCAGGTTTTAGCTGCTCATTTTTCATCTGAAACAGCATACCTGCTGCTCAAGTTTAAAGAGCTTGGTCAAACTGATGGTTTGCGCTACTTCTCAACTCAACATGATCCTGTTACCTGTGTGGGCATCCATGCTTTTGGGGCTGCTATCAGGCTTCCTGCCTGTAGTGGGGATGGAGTCAACGGGAGGGGCCAGATCTGGCTCAGAACATGCCCCCAACTCAGACTCCCTCCCCTCATTGCCTGGCTCCAACTGCTCCCAGTTAACCCTTAAGCTGGAGTTTTCCTCCAAGGTGGTGGAACATGGTAAGAAATTGTTTAAACTGTTGGATATGTTTTAATTATGTCTTTATAAGCTCTAAAAACACTTCCTGAATTCCCACTGAAATTTCTATGTGACATAGATTTTGCTAAATTGGAATATCTGGGCTACAGCCTGACATGTAACGTCCTGTAAAAACCTGTTTTTATACATATTAAAAAAAACAGATATAATCAGTTTATTGATAAGCTTCAGAGTTGCTGGTAGGTGGATTTTGTTACCTTTGGACAGAGCCAGGTGCGCTATTTCTCAACTTTTTTTTCAGTCCTCTTACTAAGTTAGCCAAGATAGATAATTAAGCATGTTTCCCAAAATGTCAAACTATTCCTATGAGAGTGAGATCATTATGCGAATACTGGTTTTCAATTTAAAAGGCTGCTCTTTCTTCAATTTTATTGCTGACATGAGTCCATAAAATATCAGGGCATATCGAGGCAGAGAAAGCATTAACGCCCTCTGTCTCTCCACAGTCACTGTTAAACTTTAATGGGTATGATGCCTCAACCAAAACTGAAGGGGTGGAGTTGCTTGTAGTTGACCATCTCACTGTTGAAGAAAGTGACTTTAAGAAAACACAATGGAAATTAGAGCTGTCAGTGAAGATTCTATGTAATAAAGTTGTAGAAAAAACAGACATTAGACTGTGAAAATTAATATTCGATTCAGAACAAAAAAAGCAGCTCTACCTCTGCCTCACGACTTTAAGCCAGGGTCGCTGCACTGAATGCGTCGCATGACAGAGAGGAGTCACACACAATGTCACTTTCATCGATTGAAATTGAAATGTAGGTCAAGCTGAGATGAGCGAATAATTCAACAACTAGCGTATCGTAATGATGGCAGAGAGTTCACAGCCCAATTTTGACAGCGCTAATGGAGATATGAGGACACGCTTGGGATGCTGAAATGCATCTCTACAAAAATCAGTCAAGCAAAATGATTCGGAAGGAAATGAAAGGTTAAAACTCAAAATCAGGTCATCTCAACTTTTTAGATACATGTGATTGAAATTAATTCAGTGAATCCACTTTTTAATTTGTCCTGTAGCTGTTTATACTAGAGACATGACAGAAATGTGAGAGATCAGTGAGGATCACACACAACAAAGGTCATAAGCAATTTGATAGGTAGGCCTACTCAGTATGCACCTTTGTCCAATGAATATCAAGATGCCGTCCCATCTGTTTTCACAGGATAATTGAGTTATCTGGCCTCTCACTTTGTCCTTGTCACTTTCCTTTTTTTCCACCCCCCTTCAGCACTGGTGTTGGATCCAGTACAGTTGAAGTATTAGCAGTGCCAGTGAAAACTTTTCACAAAGTAAATTAACTCAAAGTAAGATCAGACGTACAGTTGCTGTGCGTACGTAAGAAGATGGTTGTCGTAGTGAGAGAGGATCTAGTTTAATAGTTTCATTTTAAAATAGAGGTGAGATGTAGTGAGGAGGAGAGGCCGTGCAGTTGTTCAGAGCTCAGTGGAGTTAGTGTCTTTTGAGAGTGAGGCGTTTGAGTTCGCAACGTCTTGCCATAGGAAAAAACCCTTGTGTCAGTTATATTATATCAAAACAACAGCAGTGTATTGTTCAGAGCTCACACACCATCCAGCTATTCTGCACAACCTGCTCTTCAGGCTCTGTCCTCACACTGTAGGATTCTGTATAATATAAATATTCATGAAGGAATGAGAACCTGACGGGTTTTTCTTGATTGCAAAGCAAATCAACAAACGGTTCTGTTGTTTTTTTCAATCAGTCACTTGTCTCATGGTCTTAGAAAGGATTCAGAGACTAAATACCTTGTTTAAAACACCTGATTCAAAATTGTTCATAATAACTGACAAAGAGAGGAAGCTGTTGCTTTGCAAATGATTTCTCTGATTCTAACACTTCATTGATTCAAGAGGAGATTTTGAATTTTTTAAGCATATCTTTCCTCGTCTGTTGCTCAGGCACTTTTCATGAGTGTGGATGTGGGCCAAAAAAGAGTTTGAACTGTCTTTAATTGGACTGTGGGTCCAATAAAATGTTACTCGGTGTCCTGCCTGTTATTCTAAAAAACGTTCTCCTCTCCCCTCTCTGTCTCCCCAGAGTACATTGTAGCATTTACAGGGTATTTCTCGGCCAAAGCTCGCAGCCTGTACATCAGCAGCGCCCTGAGGAACGCCGGGGACCGAGCTCTAGAGTGGCACATCGTTCCCAGAGAGAACCCAGCCTCCGACTTCCCCAGTGACTTCGAGCTGGTCCACATCCGTCAAGCGTCGCCTAGCAGTCTGCTGACCCTAGAGGACCACCCTTACATTAAGAGGGTTACGCCGCAACGCAAAGTGTTCCGCTCGCTAAAATACATTCCCTGTAAGTCTGATAATGTGGTGTCATTGTGTCATCTCAGGAGTTCTGAGGTCGGCACACCCAAGAAATACAAAACTCAGAATAATACAGAAAGCTGTTTGTCTGCTACGCCTTACAGAATATCTCTTTGTTTGTGGAGTCAGAGGATGCATTTCTCTCTACACTGTGTTTGTGGTGCATAGAAGGATTGTATATCTTAATTTGTAGTGCAGGCCGACTTCGGGGTGTTGATGCCGGAGTGTGTGTGTGTGTGTGTGTGTGTGAGTGTGAGTGTGAGTGTGAGTGTGTGTGAGTGATGTTGGGGGATGGGAGATGGGAGAAAGGACAGAGAATGTCTGTGTTTGCTCACCCTGGGAGGGAGTAGGTGAGTCAGTGTGGTGGGGCTTGCCTGCACGGGGGCACACGCCTTGCGCCTGGCACTGGATGAAAGACTTCACTGTGCCCCCAGTCTGCATATACACAAGCAGTATCAGTATGGAAGCTATGTGTAGTGCATGAACAGTTTTATGTCGTGGGATTCTTTAAAAGAAACAAGGGAATGTTCCTAGTCTCTGTCTTTGGCATATGGCATATATAAAGTTGCAGTGTGGAGCTTGTAATGTGTTGTTAATGGTGGGGAGTATTTGGACTGAAAAACAAAGTACAAACCAAGAAAGTGTGGTCGCCTGAGGGGATCAGTGGTGTGAAAGTGTCTGTAGCGTCTATTTTTACTCAGGCTCCTGGGAATGTAGATTTCTTTAGATAAGACTTGAACTTGGCTATAGAGTGGAATATCCGTGAAACTCAAGCCCTCGTTCACCGTGTTTGTGGTGCAGAGTCAATTTTTGAGAACTTGAAGCAGAACTTGTGAAAACTTGAAGCGGCTACCTGCCAAGGTAATTAACTGGTAGGAAGAGAAAAGACCTCGCCTCTGCATTTCACTCCGACTTAAAGGCATAAAATGTCCCTTTGGGCTCTGCTGCCTGATCTAATGATAATTTGTTCTGTCCAAGTGAGGCAAATTGTGATAAGATTAGCTCAAATGAGCCTGGTGTGATCAGCCTCACATCACAGCACATCGCAAGAGATGGAAGGAGGGAGAGAGAGACAGAAGAAAGAGATGGAAAGTAAGAGAGAGACTTAAAATGAGGGATCAGAACGTGATGAGCATGATTAAGTTAACATAAGATTTTGCTGTGTGCAGGAGGGGCTACACTGGCACACAGCAGTAACAGGGCATGTTGATGAGAGGGGACTCTGCTGTTTTCATTATTTGGTCCTATAGTAACCTGAAAGATAGATGTTTCCATTATGAAAGTATTTGAGTCCTGCATGTAAAACACATTTACAGTCATTTAAATTTAGCTCTGCTTTTAACACAGTTGCTTGTGTTCTGTGTCCCTAGCACCTGAACCTGCCGCACCCTGCAATGCCACTCGTGGGACGCAAAAATGGCAGTCGTGGCAGTCATCCCGCCCTTTCAGACGAACCAGCCTGTCACTTGGTTCAGGTTTCTGGCACGCCACTGGACGCCACTCCAGCCGGCGTCTGCTGCGGGCCATCCCTCGCCATGTCGCCCAGATCCTGCAGGCAGACGTACTCTGGCAGATGGGACACACCGGTAAGACATTGACCTTTGACCTTTCGGCTTAGTAAACATCTGCTTCCCAATTTCATAAAATATAATGGGTACTTCAGGATTGCCTCCAACATAGAGGCTAGAGATGAATATTCTCGGTTCTCGGTTTTAGTAAAAGTATTAGTTGCTGGAATAATTGGTCGCACCACGTTTGCTTTGAATGAAACAGATTTATTCTCCCCCTTGTATGTTTGCAGGCTCTGGCGTGAAGGTTGCAGTGTTTGATACAGGCCTCAGTGAGAAGCACCCGCATTTCAAGAATGTGAAAGAGAGGACCAACTGGACTAATGAAAAGACACTGGATGATGGTGAGGTGGAAGAATGTAATGATGATGATAAAAACGCTGTTGTTAATCACGATGATAAAGGCAATTGTGTTAACTATGTTACTGATGATGATTGGTACTGATATCGTTTAGTGTGTGGAAGGGTAGTGGAAGCCCAAGTAGGCTGATGTTGCACTAGAAGTGGTAGACATTTTATGTCTGGTTTAAGCACTTGCTGTGTGTGTGTGTGAGTGTGAGAGAGAGAGACAGACAGATAATGATCAACCTCTTGTTCTGTTTTCCAGGCCTGGGTCATGGTACATTTGTAGCAGGAGTGATAGCCAGTATGAGGGAGTGTCAGGGCTTCGCTCCCGACTCAGAGCTGCACATCTTCAGAGTGTTCACCAACAACCAGGTAAGCACATGCCCCCCACATACCAGTCACACAAAAAGTGGTTCAGAGTTTTAATGAAGAAAGGAATAAAAGGTCAAAGAAGGTGAAAATTTGTGTTTGGTTACTTAAAAGAATAGTTTGAAAGATTTTGGAAAGTTCTCCTCCCAAGAAATATTCACAAACTTTTCTGTTTTGGAGATTGTGAGATTCAGTAGGGCTAGGCAGACTTCCTTACCTTCTAACAGAGCCATGCTAGCAGTTTTTCTGCTAAGCTAACTGGCTGTAGCTTCAAACAGTCATGAGAGTGGTATCGATCTTCTCATCTACATCTTGGCAAGCAAACAAATAAATGTGTTTCCCAAAATGATGACCTATTCATTCAGATAGTATTGTCAGACAGTGTTATTTACTACTTGCAAATTTCAGAATTCACTTCTATTAAAGCATTTTCATCCAATCCATCCACTGTCGTCCATCTTCTTCATTGTATGATAAGGCTGTTCTATATTTAATTTGTTGTTAAGTGCTCCAGTGCAGCTTTGTACACTGTTGTTATATTGTCTGACCAAGCAACAAAATAACCAGAAGTACTGGTAAGACTTATACTATACTAAGTCTTCTTCACAAGTCAATAATTTATCTAAATCTCTCTCAAATAAGATGAAACTGTGTTTTGGATGCATTGGAGAATGTAATGTATTTGTCTCCCCCTCACCTCCCAGGTGTCGTACACCTCATGGTTTCTGGATGCTTTCAACTACGCCATCCTGAAGAAGATCGACGTTCTTAATCTCAGTATCGGTGGGCCTGACTTCATGGACCACCCCTTTGTTGATAAGGTGACGTAGCCATGAATGCTACCATCACATGGCGGCATTTGGCCAACTGTGACCAATATTTAACCAGGTCAACTGTGAGCTGATGTTTTGATGTTTGTCTAGGCATAAAAATATTTCCCAAGCCACCCTTCCTCACACCCCTTTTTACAATGTAGTAATGAGTTGAGCAATAAGCAGGTCAACTGTGACTGTGAATGGGTCAGACCAGGTACATAGACACATGCATAGCAACGCTTGAACTCTGCTCTGCTCCGTGTTCTCTGCTCGCAGATGAGCACATAAGCAACACGCCATCTGCTGCATTAAACACTGAATGTTAAGATATTTAATTCTGTCTCCACAAATTGTCATCTGGAAAGCTTTTCCCTGATTAATGGGGCTTATTTCGATTCATGTATTTAACGTCTGGCGCGTGGCTCAGCATATTATTAAGATTTAAGTGTACAGTGTGAAAGAAGCAGTCAGATTACTTGTTGTGACGAGACCTGTGCCTCCAGAAATCTCCTTGGCAAAGGATTGAAGTCCACCAGACTCAGAGTACTTTGCTCTCTATGTGACCTTATTGCTGTTCCAGTGAAATAAATCAGAAGTACTGATTAAATGTAACCCATTGGAAAATGAATTTTTTTCCCATGCTAATTTGGTTCATTTGTCTATTTGATTGACAGGTGTGGGAGCTGACTGCTAACAGAGTAATCATGGTCTCTGCTATCGGCAACGATGGACCTCTTTATGGGTATGCTAACCGCTTCCACACAGTGGGATTCATACTACTTAATCCTAAAATACACAAACTATGATCTACAACCATCTCACATGTTTCAGTGGATACTATAATGTTAAAGTTTGTAAATATCACCAAAGGTACAAGTTGGTTGCTGCCGCTAACGTTGGTTTTCTTCAGGAAAATTCAGATCACTTACTCAAAATTGTGTAACTTTTGAAAGAAGAAAAAACATGTTATTTTCTCTTCAATTCAGAAGCTATAAATGCACCATTGATCAGTTCAGTACAGGAGTTTAGCTGCTATTAAATGCTAAATAGTCGTAGCATTATCCCTTAATTGCCACTTGTAGCCTCAGTGGCCGCTGTTCAGCAAAAGTTCCATAGTCTCAATGCTGAAGTCTTTCAGTATTTTCTATTTGTTTTGTGGCCATATCGTGGATATTTTCCTCATTTGCAAGTGTTTTCATTGTAGTAGAATTTATCTTGTTTAATGAAATCCTTATTTAGTTCCACAAAAATGCTGACTTCCACCAGACCACTTTGACCGTTTCAATTATCTAAACGACCCCCGGCCAACTGGGTTTTATGACCGTGCTGAACATCTGCTGACTCTTCCTCCTTCGTAAAAATCATTAAAGGACACAACAGGAAAGAGAGACTGTTGTTACACTTTCATGTCGTATTGCTGGGATGGGACTGTGAACTTTTAAGCCTTGTAAACTAAATTAAAGTGATTTTCTCACTTCTTTCAGCACCCTAAACAATCCAGCAGACCAGATGGACGTGATCGGGGTTGGAGGAATTGACTTTGAGGACAACATCGCCAGGTTTTCCTCCAGGGGCATGACCACCTGGGTGAGCAACTGCAGGAGCTCACACTCTGCCACACACTCCAGCACAGAAACATAGCATAACATTTATCAACTTTAGAGCAGACATCTACCTCAGAGATCTACTCTGTGCTTTTTGAGCTAGTCAACCGTAATGTAGGCTCCTGATCCCTCATCCACATCCCATCAGCCAGATTCTTACACACACTCACACACACCACTTTTATTATCTGTCGTAGCCCAAAGCAGACATCTGGTTTGGAATCTTATTAAGACTGCACTCTCTGATACAGACAGTTTCTCTGCCCTCTCAGCCGCCGTCAGCCAGCCATGAAAAGGCCCTCGCTCTGCCACTCCACTTTCCAAATTGAACGCATCAAAGCCATTTAAGATGTTCTTTCTCTCCCTTTCTTTTCTGGTGTTTTTTTTTTTTTTTTTTTACTTTCTGCTCAGACCCTAGCTTCTGTTCCTGTCGGGTACCTGCTGCTGTCAGTCATCAGCACGTACACAATCCGACATCTGATGACTGGGACGCCCATATTTTTTTTTTTTTTACAATAGCAGAGCTTAGAGAGTGTTGTGTGACTTCATGATGTAGGCGTAATGACATGAACTGAACATGAACATACATTTAAAGTGTGAATAAGAGCTATTCTAAGTTTTGAATTACAGCTTTAGTGCTTGCTGTCCAGAAAACACCCGACGTGTGTGTATAAACAGAGAAACAAAATGCTCTAAATAGACGACACTTCTGTGTTGCTTTACAGACATTGTAAAACACCTAAATAGCACTGTTAATTACACTGATCTGCGTCCCGTCTCTGTGCAGGAGCTGCCAGGTGGCTACGGCAGAGTGAAGCCTGACATCGTCACGTACGGTTCTGGTGTTCGCGGATCAGGGATGAAGGAGGGATGTCGTTCTCTGTCTGGCACCAGCGTGGCCTCTCCTGTGGTGGCTGGTGCTGTCACTCTCCTGGCCAGGTGAGTATCATCAGGCTGAACTCTTTTCCTCACAAAGTTTCCGGAGTTTGATCTTTTCATTCTGGCTACAAACGCAAGAATCTTAAACTTGTTTGACTGTGTGTTTATCTAGAAGTTCTTTTGGTCTGTGTATTTCCCATGCGGTAAGTTGTTTAGCTGCAGGTGCGAGCTGTTGTTGGTGATATGATTTTATTATTATTTGTATGCCAAGACATCACAGCTCCAGGATTCTTACCACTAGCAAGCAGCCAAAAACATTGAAAAAAAATAATCTTTTGAAATGATATTCTGGCAATCCAGTCATGAAAACATGTCATTTGTAAGGCGGAGAGTCACTGGACAATCTGCTGAGTAGTTTTAGATGAAGTGTGGAGCTCCCTGAGGCTCTCCTGTCGTGGAGGATTGTGAATGTGTCCAAGTGAGGGTGCTGTTTCAGCTGACCTGTAGAGGAGTTTGACATCAGATGATACATGTAGTATAATACAGAAGCTAGATGTGGTTTAATTACCTCCTGTGCTGTAATCCTTCATGAGCAGGCAGTGAAATGTGTCCCAGAGGAAGGAGGTGTGTCACTGATTAATGTCTGGTATTATTCTCAGTCTGTCAATATCCTGTCTTTACACGGTGAAGACCCGTTGTTGCAAAGCTGTAACTAAGCCGATTTGTGAACACACATACACACACAAACACACACAAGCCCATCCTTCTTCTTTCCCCCAGCACTGTTCTGAATTATAAGATGAGGAATCTGACACCAGCAGATTCACACACACACACACACACACACACACTTACTTACACACACACACACACACACACACACACACACACACACACTAACACAGCCTGTCCTCCTCTGTCCTCCAGCACTGTCCTGAACCGGGAGTTGGTGAACCCAGCATCCATGAAGCAGGCTCTGATCGCTTCAGCCCGCAGGTTGCCAGGGGTGAACATGTTTGAGCAGGGCCATGGGAAACTAGACCTGATCAGAGCCTATCAGATACTCAACAGCTACAGACCTCAGGCAAGGTAAATGTCTCAGTACACACAGATACGAAAATGAGCATCGACGGGAATTGGACACTAGTTTTTTCGATGCAGAAACCCCATGCACACAAGACAAGGCAAAGTCTGTTCCTCAGCTACACTGATCCGACAGTGTCCATGAATGTAGGCGTATGCCCGACAATTACCTAACACTGAAGGAGACCAACCCTGTGCTGTCACAGCCCTCACTCTTGGGAGGAAAAGGTGGAGACAAGGGACAAACTTACATAATCAGAGTTGCCTTTTAAAGGAATTCTCCACAGAAAAACTTGAATTGTGGTTCTTAAAAAAAGTTTACAGCTTCATGGAGAACAACAGCTATAGTTAGTTTTAAATCACAGCAGTTACAATTGATTCCAGTGTATAGTGTGCTTTCTCATCTTAATGCTTTTGGTGTGCATTTTGATTTTTCCTTCTTTGGAAAAAACATAAAAAATGTTACTGGTTTTCGTAATCTGTTTTTGTCTTCTCCCAGTCTGTCTCCCAGCTACATCGACCTGACAGAGTGTCCATACATGTGGCCTTATTGCTCTCAGCCCATCTACTATGGAGGAATGCCCACTATCGTCAATGTGACCATTCTTAACGGCATGGGTGTCACCGGCAGGATTGTGGACAAGGTGACGACACAAATAGAGAAAAATCATGTTTCAGGTTCCTTGGATGAGATAGTTATCATCCTCGTCATCATTTTATTTATTTAATAAACCTTGGAAGACGCATTGAGGGAGAAACCTAATTTTGAATAGTGGGGGTAAAGACATACAATGAGGGCAGTAACAAGTAAATGCAAATAGCAATAAAAGAAGAATAGATGTCAGTAAAAACAAGGTAATTTGACAATGTTAAAAGTAACAGTAATAGAGAGATGATTTTCCAAAAATTACTTTCTAAAGTGCTGTAAGAGGACAAGTGAAGGACGAGTTTCATCCTTGTCTGACCTGGTTTTTCATCATGATGGACTCTTAGTTGCCTCTGAGTCTTCTAAAGGTTGCTCTCTCCTGTTCAGCCCATCTGGCAGCCCTACCTCCCCCAGAACGGCGATCACATTGATGTGGCCGTCTCCTACTCACCGGTGCTGTGGCCGTGGGCTGGCTACTTGGCTGTGTCCATCTCTGTGGCCAAGAAAGCAGCATCATGGGAAGGGATCGCTCAGGGTCATGTGATGGTCACAGTGGCATCGCCTGCAGAAAATGATGTGAGTCACTTCAGCGACACCAGAGCTCTGTTTTAGCTTTTTCTTCAGCAGTAGTTCCCAGGCTTTTTTATCTGACGTACATCCACATTCCTATCCAGCATCGGTCACGTTCCACATGTGTTTGCTTCAATTTATTTCAATACACAGTTTTCTTTTGCAGTATTTTTTTTTTTTTTTTTTTCATACAGTTGTCGAGGTTTAGGTTAGTTTTGTCAAGTTTATAGTCACGCTGCTGCCATTTTAACCATGAATCTAATACTTCAGCTTTTATTTGAACAATTCACACATAACTTTTAACTTACTATTGCAGTTGTCTATATTATTTTAGCTAATTATTTCAACTGTTTATGGATTAGTTGTAGCTAGCCGTTTTCAGCCATTAATCCATTACTTTTGGCTAAGTCTTTCAACTGTTTATTGATTTCTTTTAGCTAAATAATTCAGCTTTTTATCGATTTAATTTTAGGTATTTCAATCATTCACCCTTTATTTTGAGCTTATTTAGGGGGGTAAATGGAAACTACTACTGACTTCACTTCAGTTATGACCCAAACATCCTCTTGACCTTTCACTCTTTCCAGTCTGAGGTGGGCGGGGAGCTGACCTCTACAGTCAAACTGCCCATCAAGGTGAAGATAGTGCCAACTCCCCCGCGCAGTAAGAGGGTATTGTGGGATCAATACCACAACCTGCGCTACCCACCGGGCTACTTTCCCCGAGACAACCTCCGTATGAAAAACGACCCACTCGACTGGTGCGTGTCTGTAGTCTTTTCATTAAACTAGCCTTGGATACAAGTTTTTCCTGGATACATGCTTTGTCCTAGATTAGTGGATAATTGGATTATTTTTATGTTTCCAGGAATGGGGACCACATCCACACTAACTTCAGGGACATGTACCAGCACCTGAGGAGTATGGGGTACTTTGTGGAGGTGCTGGGAGCTCCCATCACCTGCTTTGATGCCAGCCAGTACGGTAAGAATGCACAAACCTAAGAAGCAACAACAGATGTGAAGATTTCAAAATGATTGACGCAGGTGCAGGCTGTTAATGAAGCGTTTCCTCTCACAGTGCTGATTGCTCATGCCTGAGCACGAGATAATAAACTAATGGGTTTTTTTGCCTTTGTGTCTCTGCAGGCACATTACTGATGGTGGACAGTGAGGAGGAGTATTTCCCTGAAGAGATCACCAAGCTGAGGAGAGACATTGACAACGGTCTGTCACTTATTGTCTTCAGCGACTGGTACAACACCTCGGTCATGAGGAAGGTCAAGTTCTATGACGAAAACACAAGGTAAAAACCTAACTTCTTTGTTCTTACTATGAGAGATGGAGTCCTACATTAGCACAACGTGGCATCACAAAAAAGTGATGTTATTCTGTGCAACAACCACAATTGATCAATATTTGAACCAAATTCTCTGGTTGTTGGGTTTTGCTTTTATTTTGTCCTTATCTTTAGGTGATACAAGTTGTTTGTGTTTAATTTATTTTGGAAAGCAATGTCTTTCATTCATATTCATAAAAATGTGCATTGCAAATCTCTACTTTAATATTAAAGCCTATGAAAACTGGGCATCAGATCTTAGTGTTTCTGTAGAACATTATATATTCATGACTAAATAAGCAAAAATCAAGGTTATTCGCTTCATCACAGCTGCTTTTGATCAGATTTGACTGACAGTGACCAAACAGCCCAGTAACTGTCATCAAAGTAGCAGTAATGTTACTTATAAAACGTGTTTGCATCCAGTCGTCAGGCAACATTACACACCAATAAACCAAAAGTGAGATTGTAACAACAGAGGATTGTGCTCACAATCCTTTTTGTGGAGGCTTAGTCACCATCTGGCACCATCAGACCTGTAGCAAACAATGCTACTAGTGCTAGCTACAACAGGAAGCTCATAGTCTTGTAATGGCATTGTTGATTTTAGCAAAAACCTAGATGAATTAATCATTTTGTGCCACTTTTCCAGGTCCCATTAACTAAATTAATTATATCATTAGGAATAATTGTTACATACTGCTAAACACTTTCCATCATACTGTCACACTTTGGCCGGTATGACCATGAAACGAGTATTAATTATATTCTCTGTGGTATTAAAAAGGTCCTGAAAAAGATCTGTATTTAACTTGGTGCACACTGCAGGAACTCTGCCCACTTCAAAGAAGAGCACAGAGAAAAATAATGAAAGGCAGAAATCTGTTCACTCATAGTAAATGATAATAGTAATAATATATAAATAGTGGAAAGCTGGGATTATTTTTTGAAAGGCACAAATTGTCGCTGACTGAAGTGACAATGCCTCATGTTTTAAAAAAGATTTCCTGTCATTACATTTGCAGAGCAGCATTCTGCATATCACTGCATTGCAGAACATTTTTAAGAAGTGTAAAACTGTAGTAGCACTGATCCTTAAAAAAAAAAAAAAAAAAAAAAAAACAGATTTTGCAGCCACAGCAATTCCAGACAAATTCAATAAGTAATGCAGAGGTGTTTTTTATGAGTCGTAGGGAGGAGCTTGACTGGTATTGTAGTGCACCAGTGCTTTAAGGTTCTCTCCAACTGTGGGTTCTCTGTATCTATTTCTTTAAAATGATCTATGTGTCCCGTTCCTCGGTTATGAGACAGTTCAATGATTAAACAGCCATTACCTCCACAGTGCTCTCACTCAAAGCTTTATTGTGTTATAATGATAGCATGATATACTGCGATGTGTAGTTAACAGTTTCTATCGGACTCGATCTCTGCAGTGTTGGACTCTATTTATGCCTCCTCGCCCTGTAATAGATGTAATATATCACGACTTTTCCGATTCAGGCCTCCTCATGCAGAGCTAATAATTACTCACCACTCCTTGCTGCCCCATTCCTATCCCGCCCAAGCTGTCACACAGTGTCCACAGGATTAAAAGTCTTAAACACAGTTAAATATAGTCTTTACAGCTTCAAAATATTAAGCTGTGTAACTCACTTTTAATTGAATGGAGATGGTTCATTTGCCTTTTCTGGACAAATTGATCCAGACACATAACAACTGAATTAGGAACTCAGCCTGTCACTGTATAAATGTACCGCAGCTGTGAGGTGTCTTTATGTAAATTCTCTTGTAGGATTTTTTTTATAGTTACTATTTTCATTCTAATGAAACCTGCTGACAACCTGGAGTTATTCTGAGTCAGATTGTGTTGACTTGATGTGAAATTCACTTTGTTTTCATGTTTATTTTCCTCAATCACTCCTCTGCTTGTGGTGGATGTCAACTTCTGAGTGAAGTTTGGTTCTGTTTGTGTAAACTTTTGGCAATAGTTGATGGTTTCTTGATTGTTAATCATGTAGATCTGTGTTTTTGTTGACTGGATGAATGGTTGTGGAAGTGATTTTTTTGATGTAACTTGCAGGCAGTGGTGGATGCCGGACACAGGGGGCGCTAACATACCAGCTCTGAACGACCTGATCTCAGTGTGGGGGATGGCTTTCAGTGACGGGCTGTATGAGGGAGACTTCACCTTGGCTGATCATGACAGTAAGACACACACACACACACACACACACACACACATACACACGCATTCTTGTCATTTTCTTTGTTCATCTCTGGTACATTTAGTTTCAGACGGTTTTTTAGAAAATATAAATCTTTCTCTTTCAGTGTACTACGCCTCAGGCTGCAGCATCGCCCGTTTCCCAGAGGATGGAATAGTCATTGCAAAGAACCTGAAGGACCAAGGTACCAGCTCCCCTCTTAGAGTAATGGGTTTGGTGCATTGAGCATAGTGTATTGTGCATTGGCTGGCACACAGCTGGCCCGTAGCCATGCAGGATAACAGTGTGTGTGTGTGTGTGTCCTGTGTTCTCACAGGTCTGGAAGTGTTAAAGCAGGAGACAGCAGTGGTGGAAGGAGTTCCCATTCTCGGGCTTTACCAAACGCCATCTGACGGGGGAGGTCGTATCGCCCTGTACGGAGATTCTAACTGTATCGACGACAGCCACAGGCAGAAAGGTAATTTCTCTCTCTCTCTCTCTTTCTCTCTCTCTCCCCATCATGTGTGTGATGATGTGTGAATGTAACATGTACAGCTGAGCAGATTGAGTAATATTTGGTGATATGATGATTTCTCAGATTGCTTCTGGCTGCTGGACGCTCTCCTTCAGTACACTTCTTACAGTATGACCCCTCCCAGCCTCAGCCACTCCCACAGCAGGGTAGCACCTCCCACCGGCACCGAGCGCCCACTGCCACAGAGACTGGAAGGTGAGGAAGGAAATTACACAATAAATTTAAGATAAAGCAATATGATACATGATATGCCAATCATGTGTTTGATTCAAATCAAAAAAAGCACATAAATTACTGATATGCAAATATGCCAAATGGCTCCGACAGCACCTCTTTGTAATTTTTCTTCTTTCTTTCTTTCCTTCCCCGCATCATTTCGTCTATCCTTCCTTCTTTTCTTCCTTCCTTCCCTCCAGGCAACCATCTTTACCGCTACTCCAAGGTTCTGGAGGCTCACCTTGGAGATCCTAAGCCCCGCCCACTACCAGCATGCCCTCACCTGTCTTGGGCAAAGCCACAGCCAGTCAACGAGACAGCACCCAGGTAGGTCTGAAGAAGCCTTTAAAGTACATTTTCCAGAGGTCACTCTTCACTCAGTGCCTTTGTGTCTGTTTTTTCCTAAGAGTTTCTGTATGTGGAGCTTGGTTTTATCATGATACTCTCTGCTCTCATGCTAATTCCCCACATGTCATGTTTCTTTACAAATCCAGAGATCAATAATGTATTTCCCCTTTGTGCACACTGCTGTCAGAGCTCTATACAGAGGTGGGCATGTACCCCAGTAGAGGGGAGACATATTTCAGTGACACATGATACTTTGAAGCTGTTGATTTGCACAGTCTTGGATTTCTAACATGGATTAGTCTCTCCTGGCAGCAACATTCTTTTGCCAATACGGTTGCCGCAGTAGTCGGTCAGGCACACACCTTCAGTGCATTGCTGTTGCCAAGTGCCTTTTTTGGACACCGTCTCACCTTCATTTTTTTTTTTATAGACATAAAACTCATTTGGTTCCTTTTCAGCAGTAGTGCCCACGTTCATCAAACAAAGAGTTCTAGTACTAGTTATCAAAACTTAGTCAGACGCTCCAGTTATAAACTGAAAGTGTTGGAGAATGTCTTATCAAGTGACGTAAAATTTCCACACCATAGAAATCCCTGTTTTCCAACCTTTCACCCGAGTGAATCGGTGAAAAAAGTGAGTCAAATAATTATTATATTATTGAAACAGACTGAACACATGCAGAATTTCCTCACCTTCTCTCTCTCCCTCTCGTTTCTTTCTCTTTGTGTCTCCCTCTCGTGCTCTCAGTAATCTGTGGAAGCACCAGAAGCTTCTCTCAGTGGATCTGGACAAGGTGGCTCTGCCTAACATGAGGGCGTACCGTCCCCAGGTCAGACCTCTGTCTCCTGGAGAGAGTGGGGCCTGGGACATCCCTGGAGGTAACACACAGTTCACAGTTATATAGTGTGTTTATGGTTTCTGTACAACAGCAGCTTTCGCAATGGAAATTGTATTGATATAAGACATGGAAGGATAAATTTGTCACTCACTGTTAAATTATCTTAGTGGTTGGTTATTATTAATGAGAGAATGTGTGAAAGGAAAAGCCCTAAACTGTCTTATTTCCCTCCAGCAAAAAGCTTTATAGACAAAGACCATTTTTTGTATCAACACAAAGCTACAAAACAATAAACTTTAGCATGTTTCCTTAAATGTGGCAGTATGTATTAGTTAATATAAAGGTATGACTGCCCAATGTGACCTCTGCCCCTCCCCCCCTTTAGGGATAATGCCTGGTCACTACAACCAAGAAGTGGGCCAGACCATCCCTGTCTTTGCCTTCCTGGGAGCAATGGTCGTCCTGTCCTTTTTCGTGGTCCAGCTCACCAAGGCCAAGAGCAAACCCAAGCGCAGGAAACCTCGCATCAAACGGCCCACATACCTCCAGCAGCAGCAGCAGACGACGACCGGGAAAAACCCCACCGTTTGACCAGGAACTGCAACTCTCAGCTGCTGCTGCTGGATGGAGAGCTGGGTTTACCTCCAAAACTGTTCAAAGGACAACTTGTGTTGAAAAGCAACACTGGAGGGTTGGAATTACATGGAGCGTAATGAACCGTTGAGGTGGACGTGTGACTTCTCGAGCCTGCCGGACTTGAACAGCGTCCAGGTGTCTTTTTGGATGCTGAAACAGTTTTTGTGCCTCTTGTCTGTTCAAGGCTGTCCGTGGGTGTTTGTGTGTTTGTGGACTAATGAACAGTATTAGACAGTGTTACACGCATGATGTAAAACACACACTACACATCTGGATCAAAAGAAAAAAAAAAAAAAAGCCTGTTTCAGACAGACATGTTCAACATTTCCCTCTATCTTTGACCAAACTGTTTCTTTATGAATGAAATGTGTCTGACTTTTATATTTATTGAATTTGTTCGTACCCTAACACACGCACACACACACACACACAAAAATACATTTCATACTGTACACAGAATGAAGCAGTTGGCATACACAGTGACAGAAACACACCCCACACACATGCAGTCATGTTTCCAACATGAGAACCATTGGATAATCAAACTGTCTCCGCCTCTGTCATCTTCTACCATTTTGTAAGTCCTGCCCATATCTGCTTAAACTCACTGTCTTTTCATTGTTTTGTATTTTCTATGATTAATGAACTCTGGCCAGGCATTCTGTTGATACCCTCCTTCATGATCTCACGGTCAACAAAGTAGCATTGACAGACTCGTTCAGATATATCTCATCAATTAAAAAAGCATAATCAAAGTGATCTCATTCCTTATTTACTCCTGATCATTTTGTGTTTTTGATATATACATTATTATTATTGCAGTTGGCTTTGTAGTAACTGAGATTTGTAAGATTTGAAATGGCTTCATATTGACTATTCATAGAGAATGAACCTCAGGTGCCTACATTACCCACAATGCAACTCAACCACTGACAGTCGGAGATTTGGGTGTGCTATGCTAGTAGTGGCTGGCGTAGCCGTGAGCTGCTAGCCTCCAGCAAAGATGAGGAGAGGTCTGGTCAGCGTAGTCATTTCTAACTCCACCCCCCCACCCCCCCAATAGTCCTCAGCTCTGTGTGATGCTGACTCAAGTGACATCACTTGAGGTAATTTGTCAGATCTCTCTCAGCCCTCTCTGGAGCCATAAAAGGCTTCATGTAACTATTCTTACATCGGCTCCGAGACCTGTAAACACACTTTGATGTTTAACATTGGAGATTCCCCTTGAAGTAAAGTGCAGATCTGCTGACTTAAGTGAATTAAACTTTAACAGTAAATTCAACTTGAGTTCACCTTTGAAGTTTGGCAGACACACCTGACCAACTGCAAACTATCTTGACAATACTGGCCTTTGAGAGAATAGAGAGAGCTGGAGAATCCAAAATAGATAAAACATGTTAGCTGTGTGGGACAAGTGGTCTGCTACGGTGCCGTTCTTGATCTGACCACCAGATGGTACCAAAGTAAAAAATTGTCTGTATTTTTTTAATTCCTGGCTTTAACACGTTGGCCATGACATTTGCTGACCACATACATGTGCCTTGAAGCACCTTGTTCCATTCAACAATTTAAAGTATAATGTGCACTGTTGCCTTCAGGGACCAGTAGACCCGACTTTTCTGTTTGTGTATAAAACAAACAGCTCAATCATACAACTGGGTATAGTGCTTTCTATTTTTTACCAGCTGCAACAGCAAGTGGCTGTTATTGTTTTCACCTTGTGGTCCTGGAGACACAGAGGCGATTTTCTCTGGCAGGTGTTTATATGTCTATCTGTCTGTCTGTCTGTCTGTCTGTCTGTCTGTCTGTCTGTCTGTCTGTCTGTCTGTGGAAAGATTTTGTCACTGCGATAGCGTCAAAACCGTGCAAGATGAAGGCCGAGGTTAGAGATGGATGTGGTCCGACCATGAGTACTGAGCACTTGTGATAATATAGTAATGACTACTGAGTACTCATGGGTCGGATCGTCAACAGCAGCTGATGTCCGATCACAAAATGGTCTCTAGTTTTCTTCTGGCAACAATTACAGCATTGTCTTTACTCGTGTTTTGCCCCTGTGGATAAAGTACAAATCCATGTTGTTCCAATACTATCAGGAAGTTAAATCAATACCTGTGAGCATGAACACATCTCCCACCACCAAAAACAAGAGAAAACCAATGACTTCACTGGTTTCATAGAGAGACAACATCTTGAACTGTTCCAGCTTGTTTAAATTGAACCGGCCACCACCCCCTGAGCAATAGAGCAGAACCATTTAGAAGACGTTTTTGGTGGTACTTTGGGAGCATTGTGATTACAATAAATGGTGTGTGTCTTAACCATCAGGACGCCCTCAAGGTTTACCTATTTGTGGTGGAGAGCTGCAGCTTGCAGAGTGTAGACTGAGCAGAATCGTTTATCGAATTAAAATGAGAAATAACTGGGAATTGCTCAGTCAGCAATAGCCGTCAGTTTTGGTCTTTATTTTTGTTGCTGTTTCGTGGAGGGTTGTTCAGCAGATGAGATGAAACCGACCTAAACAGTTGGCTACAGTCACCACAGGCAACTTCAGCATAAAAAAAAAACTGAGGTTACATTTGACACGAGCTAATTCCTTTTAATTCTGCAGGTTCGTAAAACGCTTTCAGACTGTCTCCCTGATAGATCGTTGAGAAGAAATTATTGCATTCCTCTCTGTGGAGTAGTTAATTATACATTGAATGGACTAATTCCATCTCACCCGTGGGTTTAGTATTGGTTATGGGCTGAAATCAGTGATGCAGGTTGATTTCATCAGAGGTGATGTGCGTCTGTGTGCTCAGGGGTCTGAGCTTTGGCTCCTTATCCGAGCCTAATAGGCCAGATCAGCCTGTGAATCTGTCACCCGTCCTGCTGGATGACGGCCCCACTGGAGAACTAATCTCCCTCGGAACCTTGGGAAACTGGGAAATAACCCCGGAGCCAGCTAGCTGTGCTAACAAGATTTGGGAAAGCTGGTGGTGAGTGGAGGTCACATGCCCTCTTTCCCTCCACGGTTCCCAGATGCCAGGACTTCCTGTCGGGCCAATCAGGTCGCCTCCTCACGTCCTGGACAGGCAGTTGAAAGAGACACCGTGGTGGCTCTGAGCTGAACGCTCAACCCCCCTCAGGTTCTGTGGTTCCTCCCTCGTCATATGTCCTACCAGCCTGTACCTCTCCCCGTCCACTTTACCCATTAACGTCTGTGCCAGCATCAAAGGCTCAAACACTCCTGCTGCCTCACCTGTTCACATGTCCCACTCTCATCAGTCCTCCTTCACGTCTCCCCTGTGTCCCCTCAAGACTTCAGTGTGTCGCTGGCTGATTTGAGTTTTCGGAAGGAACCTTACTGATTATGTGACATAACTTTTTATTAAAAAGGAGTCATGTGACTCCGGTCCACATGATTTGAATCAGACTCCAGACATGAACGGGATGACAACATCCAAAAAAGTTTTGAAACTCGCCTTTGCCTTTAACACCAGTGACTCATCACTGCACTTGGACTTCAGCCGTTTGACTTGGAATGACTTGATATCCTGCTCCAGCCCAAACATTAAAAATGATGATATAGCACAAGTGCACCGTGAATCAACTCATCAATTACAGCGGAGGTTCACGGGAATATCAGGCGCTTTGGTAATAAACCAAAGTACTGGTCAAATGAACACTTTGTCCTGGTGACGGCACTAGAGGAAAAGTTAGAGGATTACGTTTCATCCTGAATGATCGCACTAAATTTCATTGCGATCCATCCAATTGTTGTTGAGATGGACCGACACTGAAATGCGTCATGTTAGAGTCATGTTGCTAGCTTTGCTTATACAAACCATTAATTATCTTTGTGGATTTTGTTGCTAAATGCAAAGTTTAGGACTTTTACTTGTTTTGAGACTTGCTAGTCTTGACTCAGGACTTTATGGCCAAGATTTGAGCGACTTTATCCCACTTTTTTCCCCCCACTGACAGCGGCAGGCCTGTAACACTTAAACTGTGAACGGACCTCCATACATACAGTTCTTTCCCGTTATCTCCATCCATGATCCTGTGGGCGTGGGTGGCTCGCTCCTGTTCAAAGAGAATTAATGAGATTATTTTGTGTTCTTGTAAATTATAAACAGAAGGGTTATGAAAGCAAATCAACAAATGACATGCGGCTTGAGTCCATGACTTTCCTTCCCTTCAGAGAGCCGGCTTTAACCTACAGGGAACAATTTGTTGCCCTGTGACTGTACAGCAGGAAATTGATTTGTGTAGCTTTTTCATTTTCATCCATGAAATTAAGTCAGAAATCCAATTTCACAAGTGAAATAAGGTGACGTTTGTGCTTTTTTTTTCAGTTTTTTTTTTTTTAGTTGAATTCAAATAAAGCGTTTTTGGCTTTTGTACCGCCAAATCAATTCTGTGCATGACATTTACAAGTTAATGTGCCCACTTCTCGACTATTCAGAAAAGCCCACTCTGTTGAATAATTCTGGCTGCCTCATGTTTACTTCTCTTTCCAGGCGAGACAAGAGAACGATGCAGAGCACTGAGTCATGGACACAAACAACCGACAGAAGTGATGAAAGCTTAAAGAGTAGAGGGGAGGCCATGAGGGAGACCGGAAGCAGCAGTTCAGTTTCCATCATCTTCCACTGACAGGAACTTCTTAACAGGAATAAGTTGTTGTTATTCTCCTGTCTGAGGATAAACAGCAGAAAAACAGGCCTCTGTGTTGTACAGACTTATCTCTCAACACCCAAACAGAGGCTAAATCTTGTTGAAATGAGCAACACACGTGTGAAACCCTTCCTCACCTGACCTACTTCACATTACTCTGCTTCATGTCAAAATATAGCCAACATTTTTAACCCCTTCATTTTCATAGCCTCAGATTGGTTTCAGTCTAAACTTTTTAAAAAACAACCTTGCGCACCGTAGAACTCTCTCTTAACCGCCTAATTCCTTTCCCCCAGTTCTCTTACGCCTGACTTTCACTGACTTCACTGCATGTGATGGCCTGGGCACAAGACCTTTAACCCCACTCCACCTCTCCGACGCCCTCCTCATACCTTTTTGAACTCCTCTCCATCCCCCTCTAATTCTCATCATTTTCTCTCTCTCTCTCTCTCTCTCTCTCTCTCACTATGATGAGACTTTCTGGTCAATTGAACTTTACACGTCTTAGCTGATCTTTACTGTTTATCCACCTCCCTTCATTCCTGTAACTCATTCTTGTTCCCCCTCATTTCATTCTCCCTCATGTATTAAAATCACCAGATTTGGTGACACATACATAAACATACGTACATATACATAAGAACGTTGAAAATTACGAAAAATACATTCTCTGAAAACAATCAGGATTTTTAGGAACCAAATTCAATATACTCACCACTGAAACATTTACAAACAAACAAACAAACAAACAAAACAAACAAAAAAGAGTTGTGATACAGTAAAGACTTAACTGTAATTTCCCTCACATTTAGATAAAGTTAAGAAGAAGAAATTGCTCACAATTTAAATTCTCATACAGAAAATCCCTGTAAATCACCTGTTTCCTTAGCACACATGTTCTGTTAGTTGTAAACTGGCCTAATTTATAATGGTCACATTTAATGGCGACTGGACTGTCAAACTAAAAATGATGGCAAATATTTTTTCAACATGATTGGTTTAGGAACCAAGGAACTGCTTTCAATGATGTTGCCTTCATGTACTGTTAGAAATACCATAATTAGGCTATTAAGTTGCTGATGGAAAAAGCTTATTAGTGCAATGTTGTTGTGATATTTAGTTATGGTAAAGTGAAGAATTTCAATTCTTATAAAAAAAAATAAATAAAAAAAATTTTTTTTTTAGTAGTCTGCCACTTTTCAATGTATAGTTTTTACCTGCATCCCGTGTTTTGGCCGACCTTGTTTTTGAGAGATAACATAAAACACCACCTTTTCATTTTATTTTTTTATTCAGAAACTGGACTCCATTGCACTATAATGAAGCAGTTACACTTTTATTCACATTTCTGGATTGAAAGTTCATTACAAAGAAGCACAATCAAGTCTGTGGTTAAGTCACGTAGCCTATCTGAGGAGCTTAGTTTAGTTTTTTCCGAGCAGCACCTGAAGGCAGCAGCCAACCCCAGCGCGGCCCACAAACCTCAGCGCCGTGCCCCGGGGAGCAGTTGGGAGCCGTGTGTGCGCCAGTGTGTCCCGCCGTGAATCATGGAGGAGTTAGCCAGAGAGAGCATCAGCCTACTGGCTTCAGCCTCAGCCAAGCCCCCGCTGGACGTTGCCGCCGCGCCTCGGCTCGGCTCCATGGGGGCCATTTTCATCATGCTGAAGTCCGCCCTGGGCGCCGGGCTCCTCAACTTCCCCTGGGCCTTCGAGAGAGCCGGGGGCATCCGCAGCGCAGTCACCGTGGAGCTGGTGGGCATTTAAAAATAAATATAAATCTAAGATTAAAGGAGGATAGCCGGTATCTACTGGGAAAAGTTAGGCTTTCTCTGCATGACTGAGCTCTGGCAGAGATAGACAAAGTTGTTGCTGCCAAACTTCTTTTTTAAAGGTTATTTCTCATAAGTAGAAGTAACTTTTTTTTTAATATTTATTTATATTGGAAGTTGGTCGTATGAGAGATGTATCTTATCTATTGAGGGCGGAGGTCTACTGAGATCAATTAATGAGATTGTGATCTGTTCCACCTGACAGGAGAGGCCGTGTTAGACTCAGACCTCAGCACATTTTAGATTCACTTTATCCTTATCACTGACTTTCCTTCTGCTATTCTCTCCTCTCTGTAACTGACACCACTATAAGGAAGTTTTTTTTTTTTTTTTGTGTGTGTGTGTTGGATTTTTATTTGACACTTGACACAGTGAGTCTTTTCCCCTTCTGCAAAACCCTGAACTCATTGTGTGTGTGCAGCCTTTTTCACCTCAGTTGGTCATCACATCACATTGACCCTGGAAATGGACTTGATTGAGTCATCCCTGTTTTATTCATGTGTAAAGAGCTCGCAAAGTCCCCATAAACCTCAGCATCAGTCTTTTTTCTTTCTGTTCCCCATGTGGGCGAGGGGCAATTCTGCTGGGGAACCTCTTTACTCCAGTTTTAAGAGGAACAAACTATGTGTTCTTGTTCTACTTCTTTTTGAATAATGCTGCCACCTAAGAGTTGGATAGAAAATATAAGCAATCCTTTTATTCTCTCACTATCCCTACCTGTCCTCTTTTCTAACTCCTATTCATTCTTTTTGGATAAATCACAAAGCAGAAGAAATAGAGGGGTTTTATCAGGCAATATTTTCCCCCCTATTCTGTTCCTGCTCGAAAAGTATTCAGTTCAGTTTGTCTGCAGTGTCTTAATGTGTCTTTGCTCATCACTTGTCCTCCTGCAGACGTCTGACAAAACATGGCTTGAATGGGTTTTTTGAAGTGCTTTGTCCTCTGTTTTGTCACTTTTCATCTCCAGTAGGACAAATAGGACTGTTTTCTCACGGCCTTTCAGCTCTTTGATTTCACACCCACACGGGTTCTTCCTTCCAAAGATGGAGGTGAAATCAAAACAAGTGAATTATCTTTTGTTGAAACGATGCGATTACATTTTAATAGTGTCTTTAAAGCTACATTGATTCATTTTTGGCCACTAGGGGGCAGAAAAATGAAGCAGCCCGACAGATGCACAGCCACAACAACTCACAGGCTTAATCGTTAACATGGCTAATGTGTTGCTTAATTACATGTAGCAACATTAGCATTAATTTAGCGTTGTGTTTCTGCCGACCTGACAAACGTAACAGATGCCATTGTTAGCGGATAATTGAATGAGTCATCATTGTTGCAGTCATTAACTCTGTGTCACCACAAATATTAATGCAGGTTTGATTATTTTCAAATTATTCATTCCGTAAAATCCTAAAACAATTGCTACCTGGTTGCTTCATGTCTCTTTAAATTGAATGCTGTTGAGTTTGACACTGTTTTTCAGACTAAATAAGAAATCTGATGCATCGCTTTGGAACTTGTGACGGGGAAAAGGCATTTATATTGTTTATATATTAAACGATTGAGTGGAAAACATAATATCTTGATTAACTGATAATAGTAATGCAAATTGAGAAAACACTGCTTTCAAACCATCCACCGCACAGTCAGGAGCACATGATGCCTTTTGATCTGGATGATCTCTTGTTAATTACTCATTTTAATTTATATATTTAATCAGTATCAGCAATAAAAATTGGTGGTGGAGCATCTCTGCTGGAGCCAGTGAACTGTAAGCTTGTTGTGCACTGTTAAAGCGCTCTGATGTGGTCTGCCTCCTCTAATCTCCTTTACTTTTTTCTTTCTGGACAGTGTAATTGGTGCTAAATGAGGCCAGAAACTTGAATCTTGAATCATCGCAATGAGGCGAAATGTGCCCGTTACACTGCAGTGATCCCGAATACCTGAGTGCACACTGGACAGTAACTTTACACTTCTGTGTGTTTGTGTCAGGGTTTGCTCTTTTACACTCTTTCAAAGTCACTTCCAGGTGTTTTCCCTCTCAGATCTTTTATAGAACTAATTTGAATAATTGCATTCATTCGTACGTCCCTGTCGACTACTTCTAATTGACCTTAAAGCCGTTCAGCAGGGATCTATAACCCTGAAGGACGCCTCCTTTGTACAGTTTCTCAGTTCTCTCTGTTTAGGTTGTGTAGCTGGTTTTCCTATAGCCATTGAAGAAACACTTTCTTCCACTCCTTTCATCAGCAGGCAGTAAGTCACTGCTCCTTATCAGCAGAAGACCCTGACATGTCCTGACACGCAGCAGGGATACAGAGGTAACCTCTCGGGCTGTGAAGATTATTGCTTGGCACACCTCTTACATAAAAAGGGTAAAAGGGTTTGAAAGTTTTGACTGGAAAGTTCAAGACGGTCACAGATGGTCATCCTCATCCCTTTTGACGTTGCGTTATGACAGCTGTGGAAAATACAAGACAAGGATAATACAGTAAAGTTATTCTTGTCAATTCATCTGCAACCATTCCCTCCTCTCTGTCCCAGGCCTCCTGATTCCAGAGCAGTCATTTCTAAAAAGAAAACCTATATCACCTTTTTGATTGCATTTTCCTCTAGGGAAACTTTCAGATAGTCCCTATCCTTCTCCTGTCTTGTTTTCCTCAGTGTCATTTTTCACTCTCATCAGGTTCATTCACAACAGTGCTTTTCATTAAATAGACTTGTCACACTGCTTTATAGCCTCAAAATGACTCATCCATCCAGGCGTTCAATACTCCTTTTAGTCTTACTTGTGTCATTAATCAAAGCTGGATGCCAGAAATTTAAATGAGGAAATGAGGAATAACAAAAAGAAGTGAAGACGGCGGAAGATGTAAATTTACAGGAAAAACGTAAAACTTTGTTTCCCAGATTTGTTCCATCAAATAACCAATAACTGTTCTCTACAGTCGAGAATGAACAAAGCTGTTTTAATTAAAGCCTCTACTATTTGTGTAGGATTTAAAGACGTGTATCTTTGGCACCATCCAGTCGTCAGGCCATGGGCTCATTTGTGCGTTGATGCTAAACAATACTTTTTTTTAATGATTTAACAGGAGAGGTGTCTAAATACAAGCACGCAAAAAACAAGAACTTTGCCAAGATAAAAGTAAAGTAAAAGTAAGTGAAACGATTATTGTGAGTCAGTAACTGTCTCGGCTAATGTCGCTCTGTTGTTCAGTCACTCTGGTCCAGACAGAAACGATTGGACGGATCGGCACATATTCTGGGACAGATTTATTTTCCCTCAAGATGAATCGTAAAAAGCTTTTATGATTCCCTGACTTTTTATATGAGGTCAGCATCAGGTCAAACGTTCCGAATCAGCAAATGTAAGCATGCTAACGTGCTAAAATAAGATGGTGAACAAGGTCGGATTGAAATACAGCGTTCACGTTACAAAGTAAATGACATCAGACAGACTTCGCCAGAGACGACACGTTGCTAAAAGCAACACAACGCTGCACCAGTTCCTCGATTTCTACAAACAAATTTAAGCCATCAAGATAATTAGGCAGATGTTCTGATCACATAAAACTCCTACATGAAGAGGCTTTAAGATATTATTAATAAAGAGCTGCGATTCCAGGGGACCCGGACTCTTTGACTTTGTAGTGGCCTGTTCTTGGGGCTCGTCTCCTTGACTCACGCTGCTTCCCTCATTTCAGCTGATTTATTTTCACTTTAAAACAAAATAAAATGTGACAACATCACTGAGTCGAACGTGAGGTCAAAGACTGCGCTGATGCCCCGCTCTACACTTATTTCCCACATGCAACATGCTCAGGTAAACTCCACCCCCTCCTCCATCCGCCACAGCTGATCATCGTCATCTAATTAACCACAATACATCCCAAAACCATTGCTCAAGAATCAAAAGTTTGCTGATTAGACTGCAGTTAATTCAGCTTTTAAAAAATACTGAGGCAAAGTTCGACTTTAATTCTATAAGGTCAAAGCTTCAGTGTGTTTCCCTCCATCCACTCAGGTCTCTCTCGTGTTCCTGGTCAGTGGTCTGATCATCCTGGGCTACTCGTCGTCCATCAGCGGCCAGTGCACCTACCAGGCGGTGGTGAAAGAGGTGTGCGGGCCGGCCATCGGTCAGCTGTGTGAGATCTGCTTCGTCTTCAACCTCTTCATGATCTCTGTGGCCTTTCTGGTTATAGTGGACGACCAACTGGAGAAGTGTGAGTTTTTCTACTCTTCTGTCAGATCCTCCTGAACTTCATCATTCATGTTCATTTTTGTCAATAACCCTTAGAGTTCGAAAAGACCCGTGGCCGTTTCTCTCTGAAATCGAAATCCAGTCGATGACGATCTGTCCCCTTTTCTTATGTTGGAGTGGACGACTCTTCTGTAACCTTGCTTGGCTTTTTCTCTCCTCTCAGAGGGCAAAATGATAATCTGTGCTTCATCACATTGAATCTGATCAGGTTGAATGCAACCAAATAGTTCAGGTTGTGGTGAAACTTTTCTGGCCTGCAGATATTTGGTCTGAAGCAGGTGGATTTTTTCTGTTATTAGAAATAGACTTCTCATGTTATTAACTTTGCAACGGATACAGTTTGCATTAAAACTCTATTTAGCATTTTATTTCTGCGTGCATGTTGTGTGTGTGTTCCTGTTTGACTCCCGTTTGTGTGTCTTTCAGTGTGCGGCTCCCTGTACGAGCTGGTAACCGGTTTGCCGGACTCGGAGATGCCGTATCACTTCTACACAGACCAGCGCTTCGCCCTGGTGCTGCTCTGCATCCTCCTCATCCTGCCGCTGTCCATCCCCAAAGAGATCAGCATTCAGAAATATATCAGGTCAGGTGCAGTCACACTGCATGTCTACACACCAGGACATACAGCCACAGTATATTTAGGTTCACACCAGTTTTATCATATACTCTATGTATAATAAAGGTTTTTCAAGATTTATGTTAACCCAGTTACAGCTGTAGTGTCAATTACAAATGCTCACTTTTACTTTTTGGTTTGGATTAAACTCTGTTTAGTTGGTCCAGAGCAAGATACTCTGTTGATGTTCATGTATGATTTTGCTGACCCCTTTACTTTAGCGCCACCATCCGTTTTAAGATCTAATGTGCAGATCGCTACCAAATTTACTGAGAAGGTTCCTGCTCCACAGAAAATGAAACCTTTTCACTTTGAAAACACTACAAGCTTTCCTTTGCTGTCACCTGCAGCCCCAAAAATGTCAAATTTACACATGAGACTCCTCATATCAAGTCGGGTTACCATCAAATTTCCCAAGATAACTATAATTTCCTATATAGCGATAAACCCTTTTGCTTTTATTGACCCCAGGACCTTTTCTCAAGCACCATCCTCAGGACAGGCTTTACCTTTTCTTCCCCTCAGTGCTGCTAAAGCTTTTACTATATGTCGCAAATGCTCAGTTTGTGTCACACCGCCTTAGCCTTTGTTTATACACATGCATAAATACGACTATGGATGAATGGTTGACGTGATCCTACTGAAGGCGCTGACCCCTGTGGTCAGTTTCCAGTAATCCACTCATCCGTCGCGCTGTTCGTCTGATGTCTGTCTGAAGCAGTCGTTCTGCCTCTGTCCTCTCACAGTGTTCTCGGCACTCTGGCTGCAACCTACCTGACTGTCGCCATCATCATCAAATACCACACCATGCCTTCTGTTCTGGTTCAAGTCACCCCTCTCTACAGCAGCGGGTACGTACGTGTGCAAAGACACAACAGTGCGATGAATTGAATTGTTGTTAACTCACTTGTTTTAAGTCCGTCTGCTGTATTTTTCCTCTCTGTTGTCCTAAAGTTAGCATTATTATTATTATTATTATTATTATTATTATTAATAAAGGGATAACGCCCAGGAAAGCACAAATTGTGGTTTTTACACTTTGATATAACAAACAAAATATGACGTATATACATATCACTCCTGAGTTGTGGAGGTGCTGGAAGGCAAACGGAGCCACGCTAGTTGTTTTGTCCTGCGTTCAGTCTTTATGCTAAGGCCAACTAAACATTTTGATAATGGATTAATCATTTTAAGTCCTTCCCCATACTTCTAGCTTGATCATTTGCTGCTTTTCTGTTGTATGTTATTGTCGGTTGAATATCTTCTGGGTTTGGTGTTGCTGCTGGTCTCCTGCGGCTCTGTCAAGTCATGATAGTGGAAAATAGTCTCTATAACAGACAAATATTCACATCAAATTCTCAGCAAAAGAAGATGAATGTGGGTATTTACCAAAATGCCAATGTCAAACTATTCCTTTGAATATTCTGTGGTTTGATCTGGTTGCAACAGGTTTTGTACCTGCACATTTCTCCTAAAACTCTGCTTTAGCTTGTACAAAGAAACTTTTCTGTTATGTATTTAATGAGTGTGCTCAGTCTGAATCAATTTACTGTGCATATATGCCTAACAGTCTGTGTTTACTGTTTTCTGCATGACTGACACAAGGTGTATAATCTGCCTTCACACCTCAGTTGTTTCCATGGAAGTGAAGAAAGAAGGAAAAAAATAATTACAACAAAATGCTAAACAGCAGCTTTGTTTTAAAGTAAAGTTCTTTGTCTTCTAGTTTCTTTTCTATGTCATAAATCTACTTTAATTAACAGAGCTAATCCATGTTATGAGGTTGCTCCAGGAAATATGACTGTCTTGAGTCTTATCCATGAATCTGCTGTGAATCCAGGACAGACAAAGTAGATCAAACCTCTGTGTCTCTGATTGGACACTCACTGGCTTACCTCGGTTGCCCTTGTCAGCCGTGTGCCTGTGACTGATGGATGAACATTATGGTAAAGCGTCCCTAAATGCCATGTCATTACGGATGATGCCCTAATAATATCTTTATGTCTTCTTTTTTCTTCTTGTGGCATTTGTGAACTTGTGAAAACGACTGTCCTGTGTGTGTCTCCTCCTGTCTGTGTGCAGGATCAGCTCCTGGGCCTCCATGTTCAGCGTCATCCCGACCATCTGCTTTGGTTTCCAAGTGAGTGCAACAGTTTGAGTTGCGTTCACGTAGGACCAGTCTAGACTTTAACTTGTGTTGCCATGGCGAGGTGAAGCTGGAGGCCAGTTGAGTGCAGTTGTGTGTGGGAGGAGGGTTTATGTATTTATGTATGTACTGTTCAGGAGTTTAAAACATTTCAGTCGTGGCTGCGAAATTCGAAGTACACGCAGGGTCGGTTCACTCCAATTTAAAAAAAATAAAATAAAATAAAATAAAAAATAAATAAATAATAAAAAATATATTTTTCTCACTCACCTCTTGGTGCTTGTGGTTCTCTGAGATTTCTGCCTCCACTCCAAAACAATAGAGGTGAATGGAATTGAACCTGTGGGACTGCTGTCACTATTTTAAAATGTGAAGTTCAAATGAATTTCTTCTTACACGTGGTTTGTTCAGATTAATTTGAATGGAATCCATATAGTGTAAGGCACCTAATGGGTGGCAGTCCAGCAGGTGGGTGCTCAGGTTTGTTAATGTAGAAAACGGCTCGTCTTTGTATTTTTCCAATCTACTACAAAGAACCCAAAATACTTGGACACACCGCTTCTCAGATGCTCCAGTGTCGTGATTATCCAGCACAGCTTTGTTCGCTGGTGTTCCCCATTTTTATTTAGTAGCTGACTTTGACAGCTCTATTGCATCTGCTGATAGATTAAGCTGAGTGAATTTTAAGAGCGCCCTCTGGTGGATCTGTTAGTCTAACTACTTCGAAAAGTCTGTTGAGCTTATAGCCTGTAAATTTGAATTTGAACAAACCACTACAGTTTGAATGTAGAATATTATTCATTTGTCCTGACCTTGTTAATAGTAATTCATTGAATCTTAATTAAGTCTGCCGGTTGCCTGGCAACTTCATGGTAAAGACAAGAGTCCAGGAAGTCACCATCCCTGAGCAAGGACAAGAAGGCATGTAGCCCCCCCCCCCCCATTAAACACAAACAAACCAAATTTGTATGGATTAAACATACAAGCTTTAGAGATGGTGTTGGGTGGATTTCGTTTCCTTTGCACAGAGCCAGGTTAGCTGCTTCCAGACCCCGGTCTTTATACTGAACTACTTTCCTCTTGGCTCTAACCTCCTATTTACATCATCTCAGCAAGAAAACTGATAAGAGTATTTCCCAAAATGTTGAGCTAGTCCTTTAATCATGGCTCTTACAGAACTTACACTATAGTTCATTGGCTGCTGCACACAGCAGAGCGGGATTGTGCCAAGGAAAAAAAATACCCACAAACACAACGATGTAAACACTGAAGTTGTGATCCCTCTGTTTTACTCTGGATAGTCTAGACCTCAATTTGAACAATTTCCAGTGGAACTACTTTCTTCGGAAGTAAAAATATCCGATGAGGAGTGGTTACAGTGACATCTGTGGATTACTCCAGAGTAAAAGAGTCTGATTCTGGAGAGACAAACTGCTGTTGAATTTTTTATAATGTCATTTTATAACACTGCGAGCACCACAAATAATGTAATTCCATTTAACTTCACTGCACAGGGGTGGATGCAGAAATATCCCATATCTCAAAATCTTGACAAATCAAATTACATTTATCCACTGGCAAAACTGAAAAAATGTTAAAATATTTGTCTTAATCTCATGTTTCACCATATTTCTCTGTGCTAATGAAGTACATATAGAAGTGGTACATTGTGGGTATTTTCAGCTTTACGACATGAGCTTTCTCAAGAGAGTGTGTTTAAGTCTAGTGTAAAGGTCAGCAGGCTGCTGTGCTCCACAGGAGCTCGGCAGAGTGAGCCTTTCATATTTAATAGCAGGTTAGAGTGCGGGAAAATTATCAGTCTGTCAATCTAAAGCGGGACAGACTGATGTGTAACTTCCCAAGTTGCCAAGGTAACCCCTGAAGGATGCTGGTGGAATCTAATAAAAGGAGAGGAAAGTGCGAAAGGATTGATGCATGTCCTCTCCCACAAACACACACGCAGACGCGCTCCCTCAGGGTGAGTGATTGCAGTGCAAGGGGTTGAAAAGCGACTTGATGAGATCCTGAGAGCAGTGGAAGAGGGCAAAGGCAGTGAAGATGAAGCGAGATTTAAAACCGGAAGATGGCAGCTGGGATCAAGTGGGGACAAGAGTCTGTATCCTGACCTCTGCGATGGGTTAACTCCATTGCTTTCATTTGATTCCCTATCTCATCTCGGTTCATCACACCGACAGAGAGATCAGAGATAATAAGACCTTTAGATCGTCACCCTTCCCTGCGAGCTCCACACAGATGAGAAAAATCCAACGTTAGTGGCTGGAAGGAGACACAATCTGTCCGACCAACAACTAGTCCCTGTGCGATGTCCCACTTTATTTGTCAACGGACCTGCAGTTTGTCTGAATTTGGTTTTCATTCCCACTAGATACTAACAGTTAATGTTGCACTCAACCAGAGAGGAGGAACTAGTGCATGAAATGAGCTGCTGTGCTGATTTGAAAAAAACCTACATTATCATCGCCTTTGGTTGCACATGGTTGCAAATGTGGGATCTAATTTCTCATCTCTGTGTGTTGCAGTGCCATGAGGCGTCCATCGCCATCTACAGCAGCATGGCGAACCAGCGGCTCTCTCACTGGGTCCTCATCTCCGTGGTTTCCATGATCTTCTGTCTCGTCATTTACTCCCTCACAGGTCGGAGAATGGTTCTGCTCCTCCTCTCTTGTGCCTCCTTAATACGCATCCACACCTGTCTCCGCACATTTCCAGTGCAATATTAAAGCACCAGAAGAAACACCAGGGGCATGTGACATGAAGCAGGAGTAGTGGGTTATCGGCTATCATTGGATTTGACTCAGGTTTTCTGGTATCATGAAACTGGCTCACTTTGAAGAGAAGGTCATGCAGCTTAACACACTAAAATCATAGTGGATGGAGATTGTAACTGTAGATGGTTGTCTTTCATTCCTCTTATTCTAGCGTTTATATGTAATACCATTATTTTTCATTCTCACTCTAGACCACTGAACACACCTTAGCCTTACTTTGAAAATGCAGATGTCATTCCCACTGACTCTACATCTTATTATTCTGTTCTTGTTGCTTGTAATTAAGAACTTCACCACTTTCATTTGAATGTGATTCAAGCTGGTTGGATCAACTTTGTGAAACAGGCTCCAGGAGGTTTTTTAGTCCAAGATGAAGTGAGGATGCTTTGAAAGTGGTGACACGGTGAGATATATGTGGAGCTCTGAACTACAGCTGCAGACTCTACAGGATAGAGCTATATGATGTTTTCTGGGAGGTTAAACAATTTGCTCTTTTACTGGTAATTAAGGGAGACACTGGCTGGATATCAGGGTCAGTACAAGTGAAATGTGAAATGTGAAATATTCTCGACTGTGCAGTTGTCTAATTAAAATGTCGGCAGATGGAATAATGAAAATGTAATCGTGTGGCGTAGAACACACACTTCTCCATGAAAGTAGAGCCTTGCTCCGTCTGTGAGGAGGTGGATATTCTATATTTACTGAGGAATAATTTGTGACGTGATGTTAAACCTAAGCTTTTGACAAGATATTTTAAACCATTTTTCCTCAAAGCCAAAATTAAAGACGTATACGTACATCAATCTTTGGTTAGTCTCAGAATATGATGTTACATTTAGTTTATCTAGAAGCCAAAGAGCTTCAGTTGCACAGCTGGGAACTGGTTGTCTTCCTCCAGCCATTGAGGTTGACAGATTGAGATACAGATGTGAGCAGTGTGAAGCTGCCTGTAGGAAAAATGGAAAGTGTAACTCGTTTTCTTTTGAAGTATAGTTTGACAAAACCCTGACGCATTCTGGTGCACGCACAGATGATCGTAATTTGAGGTATTTCTTTATTTATTTTTGTAGTATTTTTGAACATGCATACCCTGTATTATGGATCTGGCTCGTAGCTCATGCGGGCTGGGCGTAGCTGTATGCACAACACAATAACATTTACTATGCACATGTCACATTGTGTTTGTGCTGAGTCAGCTCCATTGTTTGCGAGGGAAAATGTCAGATTCACCATTTGGCTTCAGCTACGCTGTCATCATTGCTACAGGAAGCGTAACCCTTCTTTCTCTGTTGCAGGGGTTTATGGGTACTTGACATTTGGAAAGAACGTGAAGGCCGACATTTTGATGTCGTACACCGGGGATGACATTCTGATGCTCATTGCCAGGCTGCTGTTCGGAGTCTCCATCATCACCATCTATCCCATCATCCTGCTGCTCGGCAGGTCAGGGACACAGCCGTATTGATGTTTGATCACTTCAGTGTTAAAACACTCACTGACCTTGACGACTGTTAAACTTTAATAATTTAATTGAAGTGTATCGGGAATGTTAAAGGTTCTGTAAATGAGATTTTAAACAATAATAATGAAGCAAACAACTGTTTTCCATGCAGAGCTATAGTGGAGTAATGGTGCCCTGAACAGAACACAGTCACAACTCCTCTGTATATGTTGTAATCTGAGTTTCTCTGTTCTTTGTTTTGGTATCCGGGATGGTAGCGTGTGCATGTAAGTGCATGTACGTGTGCATGTTAGTGCATGAGATTATTATTTATAAACACACAGGGACCACCCACACCCGAGACGCCACAGTGCAGTACGCAGGGTTCAGGTGAAAGCAACATACCAGAATTCCCTCCACTGAAGAAACCACATTTTAAAAGGCCTTTGACAAAGAAAGAGATAAGACCAGAGCGCGAGCGGCCATGGGCAGGACCGGCTCAAATTCCAGTCGTCTGGAGGATCGTCAAAACACCCATAAAGTTTAAACTGACTCAGTCAGTGTCATTCATGTGGCCAGTCCCAGCGGATAAGTTGTAAGTCCAAGGCTGAATTTCTGTCTTGGTCCAACTGCGAAGCCAATACTAGTCTGGCTTTACCAAGATGGAGAACCCTACGAGCTGCTGAAGCTTCTTTCGCCTCATGTTGTAAGTAACTTAATGACTACATTATGTTACGTAATGTGAGTGAGCGACTACATTAGGGCGAAGGGGAGACCTGATGTGTGGACAACGAAGCATTTGTTTCGGTCTGAGATGCTGGTGGTCTAGTGCGACATCTAGTGGCAGTGACGATCATTTACAGAACCTTTTAAGATAAAATTCAAATAAGTCCTTCCCCATGAAAAGTATTATTTGACCTGATTTATTCAATAAATATGAAATAAGGTTATGCATCCATCTCTGTACAGATCAGTGATCCAGGATCCCCTGCTAAGTTGGCGGCGGAGGCGTTATGGCATGGTGACGGTGGAGTTTGAAAGCCGCAGCCGCTGTGCGCTGACAGTCCTGTGGATCACAGTGACACTTCTCATCGCCGTCTTTGTGCCAGACATCAGCAAGGTCATCAGTGTCATTGGAGGGATCAGCGCCTTTTTCATCTTCATCTTCCCAGGTAACACTTTGCTCACAGCTTCATAATCTGTCAAACGCATTGCAACCGTCACACCCTGTGTTTGTTTTTGGACAGGACTGTGTTTGATCTTTGCCATGCAGTCTGAGCCAGTGTCCTGTAAGACCAGGTGAGAAAAAACTTCAGTGTTAATGTAAATATACACCTGGGTGATGTTGGACTGCCTGAGTGAGTTTGTCAGTATGTCCATTCTTACAGAAACCTTCAACATGTACAATTTTTAATCTGATAAAAAACCTTTAAACCGGGTCTTAAAAAACTCTTATTAAATTTGTTTTTGCCTGATGATGACGACGAGATCTTCTTGCCTCTTGGACCCCTAGTGTGCCCACCAGTGCTTTGGGCCAGATCAAAAATATGTCTACAACATTTGGCCAGATTTTTATAAAGTTTACTGCGTGTATTCTTGCTCCCCGGAGTTTTGAGTTTTCTGATCTTCTTTTCTTTCATGTTTTCCTACACCCAGGCCACAATCTTTCCTTTTTTATGATTAAGTTTTTCTGTCTCCTTAGTGTAGGGAAAATCACATGTACAGAGAGTTTTCTGTCCAGCAACAACCCTCTGCCCATATACATTTCCACATACAGAATCTCCACGTGTACATGTTAAATGTTAAAATTTAACATGTAAATCAGAATGACATTTTCTGAGCAAATTCATGCTTCCCTGAGGATGATCCCTCCACATTTGCACACTTCCTGTTGTGCTTTGCTTACTTGATATCTCATAATAGAAAAGGAAGATTTCTTAACCTTTTATTCGAATGACCCTCGTGTATGTTCTTTCTCTGGGGACCATGAATGTCTGTACAACGTTTCATGGCAATCCATCCAATAATTCTTGAGATATTTCAGGCAAAGTATTGGACCGACTGACAAACTGACACTGCTACAGCTGTGCTGCTATTGGCTAAAAATGACACTGACAAGCTGAGTAGGCTGCTGTAATTCTGAACTGCTTCACCTTCAGTCTGAGTGTCTTAGACTGAAGGGATGATGCCTTTTGTACTGACTGATTTCAGAGATGCTTGCAACATTTGCGTGTCTTATTACTGTTGAGGAAATGTTCACCAGGAGTTAAGATTCAGACGTATGAGGCAGAAGTATTTGCTGAAGCCTTGATGCACCAAGAAGAAAATGATGAGCAGTACAATATCAGCAAGTGAATGAGATCAGTGCCAACACCAATTCCTGAAGATGTCTTGTCCAACGGGATATATCATGTGGTTGCAACACGTTTCCGTACCATACCCAAGTAAGGCTAGTCCACAGTCTTAACCTGTATATGTGACAACTCTATTGGTCTCTTATACCTGAATATAGTCAGGTGTCTTACCTATCTACTGCTGCGTGTGTCATGCCCTTTGCTTGACTTCACTCATCCTTGTGTGGAACTGGATTCGGGAAGTTAGTGATGCTTTTCCCCTTCATCCTTATGTGTAAGACCATGGTTTCCCTAGCTACAGAGGATAGTAGTGGCTCCATCTGGACACTATTATAGCTATAACAGAAGCTAAACAGTGAACCATTGTCTAACACTGAGTTGTAGTGATGGTGTGGGTCTACAAAATAAGAAAAGTAGACTAAAAGTAGGACAACTTATTCACAGTTCCATTTCTATTTTCTTATTCTGCCGTCTTCTCTCCAGAGTTGTCCTCACAGTTTGGGGAGTAGTGACCCTGATCTCTGGAGCCTTCATCTTTGGCCAGAGCACCACCATTGCTGTCATGCAGCTCCTCGGAAGGATCTGACTCTTCCACTTTCCCTCGCTGATCCAGGTGTTTTTCATGGAGGCAGCGGTGACCAGATCTCAACTTGTACTTCCCCTTTCCCCTGTCCTCTAGAGAGCCCATGTTGAATTGTGGCCACCACAGACTCTATAAAAATGAACATGACGCCTGAACAATCAAAAGACCCCTCAGAACTTGCCACTATAATCTTTAAAACAACAGCCGACACCCAAAAGACCTCCCTCCCTCCCTCCTTCCTTCAGTGTCACCATATGTTACTTTCACTTGGGTTAATTGTTTTTGTAGCTGCACCCTGATGACAAGCTCTGTCTGCCTCCTGCCATGCTGAGATGATCTGATTGAAATCCTCAGGTATTTCTGCACTTTGTGTTGTAGTCGATCTTCTGCTGTCACAGGTATCAGTGCGTAATTGTGCATATCAGTATTCTACCCGCCTGTATTCAGTCTTTGGGTGAGATGAACTAATTAAGCAGGGTGTTATTTTGTTTGTCACAGTTTTTATTCCCCTGTTTTCTTGAACACTATATTTCTCTGAAATGGTAGCGGTAGCCAAAATATTAAATTATCCGTAGAGTAACATAAAAAGAAAAACTCCTAGAACATTGCTCCAATATGAAATTATAACATTAAAGATATTATCATGTCTGCCAAACATAGTCCAGGAAAGCTTCAAGCTCTCCTTAGTATAGATTATCTTATCATTTGCACAATCATGTAACCACTAGAATGTGATGATGATTGGTAATATTCCCAGGACCTGTTGGTTTCCACTGACATATGAGACTGAAATGACCGGTTACTTGAGAGTGACACAAGTGGTGGGGCGGGAGGATGTTTTCATGTTTCTGTGTGTGTGTATTTGGATGAGTGTGTAAATATCTATATATGTTTTTTGTATGTTTAAAAAGAACAGCTGCTTTCTGATCTTTGATAAATTAGTAATGATGTGTAAAGTAGTTGTGTTGACAGTGAATATTATTGGGTCGATGAAAAGATAATTAAATAAAATAATTTTATATGAAACCTTTCTTTAATAAGTTTATGTATGTAATGTATGTATGATCGATCGTGATTCAAAAAGAGAGTTTTTATTGACAGAAGAATGTCACAGAAATCAGCTTCTGATGGGTTTAGAGCTTCATTATTAATTATTAATTATTAATTTTCATCCTAAACCATTATGTATCATAACTCGGCTCAATCTGAACACAGATATTTGTCAAATCTGTGTCAGTTGCATGCTGGGATATCACCATCAACAACAATAACACTGGATGAATTTGCATAATCAAATGCAAATAATAATCAAAGTCTGGAAGTTTTTTTCAGTATTAAAAGTAATGTCATGGTTTTTATCTTTACATCTACGGTAATAATCCAAACAAGATACATTTTTATGGTGTAAACAAATACAGGCGAAAAAAGTGGGGCTCAAGTATCTCTGAATCCATTCCTGCTTGCATCCCCCAAAATGTGTAGTTTCAAAAAGTAGAACACGATTATCTTCCAAGTAGGAGCAGGAAAAACTGAAACAGTGGCAATAGATAATGACAAAATCCATTAATGTTAGCTTTATTGTTTGACTCATAAATTCAATCATAGAAATACATCTGTCCTATGTCAAAAGCTGGTGACATACAAGCAAAACCATTGGCATATGGCATTTCTGAATATCCCAGCTTGTAATTAAAAAAACAAAAGCCTTGACTTCAAAGAGTGATCACATACTTCTGTTGGACTGAGATCAGATGAAAGGCGAAAGTAATTGTTTATCATTTACCTAATTGTAATGCTCATCAAACCATAAAGTAAACATTTGTGAATTGAGGATTGTCATGCCGGATGATTAGACTTTCATCAGGACACAAACGTCACCAGAATTAATCATCGATCTGCGACAACCCTTCAGCATGAAGCGAGCGCCAGCTGCATTTAAAATCAAAGCCACAAAGCACGGTTTTAAGTTTTATAGTTTTATTGAATTGCATCACTCTACATCATCTAGAATTTCAACAAGATATTTTTTAAAGACCAAATATAATACTTGCATCCCTGCAATAAGTCTCTACACTTAAGAAGAGAAAGCTGTTTTACTGAAACATACATTAAGAATTAATATTTCATTAAACATTGCCATAAAAGTGAATCTTCATTCATGTATGCCATTTTTCTAGTCATATATATTTTATATAATAGATTTTAGTCTCTGTCTCCTTCATAGGAATACTAGAAAAGAAAGAAGAAGGTAAGAAAAGCACAAAACCCATTGAAGAGTAGCATGGCCTAATACTACAGCAAAGAAGTTACTGGACATTCAGTTGACATGCACTCAGTTAAAGGATAGAAAAGAACACAGCCATAGAAGGGAAGAGTTATGGCCTTGATGTTGGTCAACTCGGCAAATTCCTGATTGGCTTGGTATCATGTAACAACTGTTCTTGAGGTAAACTTGGTGACACGCTTCCTGTTCACCAGCTTCCCTACAGGAGGTCTGATCTCCACATGCTCTGATGTCCTCTGCTATTAAATCTTTCCATGTTGCCAGGGAACATTCAATCAAGGCCTGTCTTACTACATTTCAATGGCATAACTCTTTCATTGTATGACGAAGCACAGGTTGCACTGAGGAGTAGGAGGATAGAAAAAGAACAGGTTGCACAGTCTGAGGGACATTCAGGAATGTTTCAACAGGTAACAGTATTGGCATACAGTTCACTCACTATCTACCTCATATACACAACCCAACCAAGCTGGTCACAATGTACAGGAAAGAAACCCTCGATTAGAGCATGTGGGCTGCATTCAGCAGGGCGCTCGGATACTGTAATACTATGGCTATCAGTGTAGTAAAGTCACTGACATGTAAACATCAATCCATGCAATATGGCTTTATGTTTCTATTCAGAATACAGCAGCTCCTTCTCGAATGCAAACGAGATTTGACAGAGTTTTCAGTGGCACAGGAGTGCAAGTAGTTTTATATTTTTTAATAAGCGAAAGGTTCATGGTGCCCTGTGGAGTTTAGCTTAGCTGCAGAATCCGGTATTATAGAAGCAGTAATGAATATGAGTTATTAAATACATCTGAAATGTGTCAGGAAAAATTAATAAAAGCAAAGCAATTTTGACAATCAATAATTCAGAGATGTTAATTATTTACCCCACATTCGCATAGGAAATACACAACAAGCAGCTCTAACCAGAGTGACTTAGTGCACAATGAGGTATTAAAAAATCCCTAATTATAACAGAAACAAACCATGGAGGTCTTCAATTCACTTTAAGACTGGGGTGATGCTAAAGATGCTAATGTCGCTTACCATTCTGATAAGTCTGCTAGTCGCCAAACTCAGTGCACAACAAACTCGTCACGTGAGTCTGGGTCTGACTGAGGCTCAAACATGTGGCTGAGTCTCTCTGATGTTTCCTCTAACACTTAACGTCTTGATACGCACTGCTCTTTTAACGGTCAACACTTGTTTTTGGTGTGTCTTAAGGTAACTTCATCATATATCTGATTTTAGCTGCAGGTTAGCTTGTTTTGACAAAGAAATCAGGTCCAGTTGAGCATGCAGCTGCAAGTTCCGGTTTATCTGGACCCGCAGTAAAACCGCAACTAAGCTAGTCATATACCAAGCAACAGAGCAACAGCCCCATCGTATTTATCCTTGAGGTCTGACAGACATGTTGGATGCATTTCTATGCATGACTTTTTTGTATTTCAAATCCTGCATTTATTCACTAGCTAGCAGCCTTTGTCTTCTTTGCCTTTGCAGGTGCATTGCTACATTGCTACAGTTCTTGGCGCTTTACCACCACAAACTGTTGATTAACAAAATGGCATGCAAGAATGCGGAAGAAAGAAAGTCTATGTAAGTAATGCACAAACAAAAACAGGGGCCCACTCATAAAAATACTGCTCCAAAGCGCTACCAGTGGTCAAAAACTCCACAGAGTACACTCAGAGTTTAGTAGAGACATTTGACAGATGAAGCAGCAACGCCTTTGCATGCTTGTTGTACAAGCCTACTGTAATACGAATTATAATATAGTATATGTAATAATATTCAACACTTCCACATTCCACACAGTCCTGCCCTGCTGAGTGCAGCCCAGAGCCCTAAAAGAAGGTCATGGTGCTAGATTTGTATCAGTGTCGCTGTAATCCCCACTCACTGCTACCACAGTACTGGCAGATGACAGACTGGCTGTCATTTACAAATGATAAGAGAGAAAATAGAGCCAACAGTGAGGCGGATGGTAAGATGGCACCTTTGAAAGTAGCTATAAAGAGCTATAAAGGAGTGATTCTTCAACAAATCTTTAACCAGATAAACAGTAATACTATATATTTCTAAATACTCTCATCATACTCAATAAACTCTAATATACTGTATCCTTAAGTCACAATATTCACTCATTTTTACATTGTGCTTTCTGAATGAGAGTCTGATTGTTGTATGGTGGGCTCATAGTGGTGTTAGGTAGTGAGGTCACGTGAGGCATTTAGGAGATTTTGACCTGATTTTGACCTCAGTTCATCCTGGGGTGAAGGGGTGAGATTTGGATCAAGATCAAGAAAAAGGTCAGAACAGATGCAAAGGTGGGTCTGATCAATTTCCAACAAATCCAATCTATCCTACTATGTAATGGACTGAAGACAGGAAAAGGTTGCCAGTTTAGTCGTTTCGAAGACACATGATCATGCAGCGAATTCAATCTACTTGCATGTATTTGGATTGTCAAAAGAAACTGAGGCCAACATAAAAACTCAGAAGAGGCAGAAGACCTTCTTTACACAATATTGTTATTGGTCACATAAGAATAATATGATCAGCAGGGTTTCATGAAGATGGTATGCCTAATTATTTGAAAGACCCGACCTGGTGATCAGACCCAATCTGCATTTGATTCTGATGACCTGGATTTACATCAACTGGGATGCAGGTTAAGGAGGATTTTCTATAATATCTTCCTGTTGAGTTATAGGTTGTGAGACCCTTCTTTCCCTTAGTTTTTTTGCACTTAGTGTCGGGATCAATCGTGGCAATATACATCATCGTTGTGTATTAGAAGTATTGATGCTAAGGTGGTTGATCTATCAGCTACAGTACGCTAAGTGGTGTGAAGTCTTATTTTGAAGTCAAGGTTGTTTTTTCAGTGATGTGTTGATAACTCAACAAGTCTGGTGTACAGAAATCTAATGCTGAAATGTGAAGCTGTATAATGTCAATATATTAGACTGGTGTTGCGTAGTCTAATGCCAAGAGGCCTGTACTGAAAGACCACGAGTGGGCAATTCCCTGCTTACTGGGAGTTGACACCACATCAAAAAAAGGAAAGCCATCTTTTGAAAACCCTTAAAACCTCCTTTAGCATGTGGTGATGTTTAAGGCTTTATATTCAATGTCATTCAGATGTTTGTATCTGTTTCTGATGGTAGGTATTCTGATTCAAAGAAACTGTCAAGAGAAGCTATACAGCACCTATAAAGCTACTGCCACTTCCACTGAGGAAAAATGTGCACCATAGCACTAAAAGATGTCAATAAATACAAATATAATCATAATAATCAGAACAACATTTGCATTATGTACAATCTCTACTAGACTTACACGGCTAATATAGGCTACCCATCGCCAATTTAGACAAGATTTCACAGACAGAAATAAAACAATGTTTAGCTGCATGGAGAACATGGCGCTGCCTTTTTCCTCACTACTTAGTCTCTTTTGTCTCAAGGTAGCAGCAGACTCTTTTCTAAGTCAGAATTTATCCTTTGACAGCAAAACGATAGATTCATCTCACCTCTTTAACGACCCTGATGTCTATTCAGAGATTCAACTCTAAATCCCAGTGACAAAATAAAAGCTACATAAAGAAATATAACCCAAATGTTTCTGTATGTGTCGGAATATGCGTGGGTTTTTTGTTGCTCATGACAATTGTCTGCTGTGTTCAATTTAACACATGCTATATACGTAGACACCCTCATAGACATTACTCCCACAGCAGCCATTGTGAAGTTCTTGGGATGCAGAAACTAGCTAATCACACAACAAAACAAATGAGAAACTGAAGGAATAAAGGTTTTCATTTTTTGTATAACAATACCGGCTTCTAGTATATAAGATAATGTTTAGTTCCCACCCCGAAATTAGACTTGAAAAATAGCATCATACATTCATGGACAACACATATCAGTAGGCATTTAAAACTTAAGGTTACAATCATGTTTTTCTGATAGCATGAGTGTATAGGGGAATGTATCAAGCTAATGCTATGTCACTCTTTCATTGGTATGTTGGAGAAATTACATTTTTTAAATTAAATACATTTATAATATGTCCGATGTATCTGCCCCCCTTATCTTATTCAAGGTCCTTTACCTTCAAAAAGTTTTTGCCCACCCTCCCCCCAAAAAACGGGGTCGCAAAATAAGGGTTAGCTTAAATTAAGGCTAATAGGGTAGTTAGCCTACTACAGCCAGCTATGAGAATCTAACAGCGGTGGACGTCATTAAGTTCTTGTGTGAAACTCTTGTTTGCAAGTTGAAAATGTATACAAATAAAGTACATTATAAAGTAAATATAAATTAAGAACCAAGGTTACACATCAGGTTTCTGAGCCAAGACATGCGATTCTAGCTAGCTCTTGTCCACATCCGAGCAGAAAATCTAAAACTACACATTTTATACTTATTCATTTCTAAAAACCCATTCACTCCTTGGAAAGCTTTCATGTTTTTGTTTTTTTTTCACCATAACAATTTTTTTGACACAACCCAAACTTAATTACTTAGGGACAATAGTCTCTGACAGCTAGCTAGTGGGCTAGCTAACCTTCAAGCTAAATTCAAGCATTCAGTTTGTTCCTGAGATTGCAAGCTAATCTGGCAACTTGGTCTGTTGTCTGTACTCCTCATTTACTCAACATGTCGATGTGAGTTCAGAATGGCTGATGTGAGAATAATGTCCAAAGCATTTCATTTACAAAACAAAATTAGAACAATCAGGTATGTGAACAAATTTGGAATGAGCAGCTGCTATGAAATGACAGCTACATAGATGAGCTTTCTATAGTGAATTCAATCTTAATAAGTGTGGAAAAATAAAATGAAATATTCCCAAATACACTACCCAAAAACAGTTACTGCTACATGAAAAACTCAACCCCGGGGTCCTTGCTACATGACAAACTCCACCACCAGTGGCTCAAAGCTACTTGAAACGTGAACATGAAATAATCCAAAATCTTGAGCCAGCAAACTACCGTGGTGAGATGCGAATGCGTTTAAGTAATCTCACATTGTAAAATGCACTGTTCAATTTTCACTGCAGTTGACACCATTCATTTGTACTGTGTAAACATGTACTTACAAAAAGAGTTGAGGAATGTGAGGAGTGAAAGGAGAAGAGGAGGAGTGAGAGTGGGTGAAATGCAGAAGGAAAAAGTTTCAGGGACAGAGGGGGAGTCAAAGAGGAAGTGGGGAGCGACCAGGAGTCTTGGCGTGTAGTTGAATATCTTCATGCTCAGTCCCTTTTCACACTGCACCAGGCGGCTGCAAAGAGGGAGAGAAAGAGAGAAGGAAGTGAGAAAGAGGTTGGAAAGAAAGAAAAAGATTGAAAAGAAAATGAGCCACAGAGGGAAGCACAGACAGAAAGACGTGTCAGGGAATGAGAGGACGTAGATTGAATAGAGAAGAAGGGAGAAATTTGGCAAGGCAGAGAAAGAAAGATGAAGTGTGAGTTTGGAGAAAGAGAAGGGCAAAGGGTGGGGTGATGAAAGATGGTCAAAAAATGAGAGTTGGACAAGAAAAAAAATACAAGTGGCAGTCTGCCAGGCATCACCTCAAGCCACTGGCAGCCTGTGTCTCAGAGCATGGATGTATGCCAGTGTCAGTTGTTTTAAATGATGCCATTTTCAGTGCCAGGTTGCTTTAGTTGTTCAGATGCATCTGAACCTCCAGTAATTACTCAGGCAGCCTCACTGACTAAACAATGATATGTTTTATAGGATTAGTTCAGAGATCTGCTCTGTAATTGTGTACTATTGGATACTGTCTGTTCCTAAATTCTGTTGTATTCTGTTTTGTTCTATGGTGGTTAGTGGTTAGTAATTTAAGTCATTTATCAAGGCAAAACGTGAAACATTCAAATTCAAAGAGACTTTATTGACATGAAACATTCACTGATTTCAGCTTCTCAAAGGTGTTTGCTGCTTTTCTCTGGTTTATATGTTTATTATATTGAATATATTTGGGTTTGGACTGCTGATTGGACAAAACAAATTATTTCAAGACTTAATCTTGGGCTGTTTTTCTGATATAATACAAACTGAACAATGAATCAGTCAATATAAAAAATAATGATCTGAAGATTAATTATCGACCCCACTTTACTACAATACTTATATTTATTAAGGACTTGCAATAGGCATTATTTAAGAAGAAAAAAGGTTTCTGGTCCGTCCTAACACTTGCTGACTACTTGCTTTCTTGACCACTAAATTTTCTTGAATTCACACTTGATGTACATTTGTCAAAATACTGCTATGTTTTGAGCTAAGTGTTTATCATTATACATATCTATGAACACTATGAAACATAGCGTTAGCTCCTGCACACTCTTGTCTTATATCTGACCACCACTTATCATTGGTATTATTGATGCATCACCAGTATCATCCATTCATATTTATAAAAGTGTTTAAGACAGTCTTTATTAACCGTCTCTATTACTCTGCTGATTCTTTAATGCCGATGCTGTTTTCTATGCAACTCCCTTCACCACCTGGACCTCCTCCTCACATCATTTATGCTTTGGTATTATCTCACTATCTACTATCTAAGCTCATGTTCATGTATACTTCTGTACCCGATGCTGTATCTGAAATGTTTTGGGGATTAGCTCTCTCTCAGCAGAATCCTTGCTGCTGCTCAGAATCTAACTGTATAACCATTTGCAATAAATAGTACAAGTCCATTATATGGAAATAAAATTTAAAAAAGCACATCATCTGAGCTTGACTGAGTCATGTTTTTGAGTGAGTGATGCAATGGCCTCTCTAACTAAGCCAGTAAGCTCTAGTGACATCATGCATTTTGATACTATTAGCAGATACCATAAATCTGTCACATGGGCAATTGACTACTTGCAAATATTACCAGTGTGGGTATTGGAACAGATCTGTCTTGGCTTTTAATGCCTAATGTGGATCACTCCAAAAACAAAGAATCCTGCACTTTCCATATGGCAACCCGCTGCTTGAGTCATGCAAATGTAATACATGCACATATAACAAATTTCCATATATCAACTATATGTAAATATAAAATAAAAAGATGTATGTACAAATTATATATAAAACATATTAGTAATTGGAACAATTTCATATAATGACTTATGTCTAGCCCATATAAATATGTATGTTTATGCATTTTTGCTTATGTTTAGACGTATGTTACATAAATATATATCCATCCCAAAGCCTTTCACTATAAGTTGATATTATATACAGTAGGGTCCAAAAGTCTGAGGCAGTATATGTCATATATTACATTTCTGTATGGGTGGCAAATGCCCAGGTATTTCAAGCTCAGATTCAATCATATACTTGATCATTATGTCTAAAGTCATTGGCCTGCTCTCTAACTGATGACAAAATAAAGTTCATTAACAGTCCTTATTTTATTCTGTAGTATTTTACCACTTACCTGGCACGGCTACAGAGGACACGGCCTCTGGCTGGCACAGTGTGTCCACCTTCACATGCTGAAAGGCTTTATTGGGGGGCGACTGGAGGTGCCTGGAGTCAGAGAGGGTGAGAGAGCACACATGCAGCTTTACACACAGCATATATGAACTGTATGTATATCTGCAGCCACTCATAAACGCACATGGGAACACATTGCCTCAAACCGCTTTGCGAGGCCCTTAGCCTTTACTGTAAGAGTTGAAATATTAATGGCAGTGAGATGCTGTGAGCAGTGGAGCAGAAACTCAGATCAGCAGGCAGCTACATCAGCAGCCTCTCCTCATGCCCAGCGCCATCACTAAATCATGACGACCTGACGCAACTTGAGTGCTTCAGCAACTCTAGGGGGAGTGAATGGCTGAAGAATGCTAATTAAATGTGGATGGAGGAATTTTTCCAACAGGCTCATGACAGTAATGGAAGAAAAGTGAGCGCTCTCTTTATTTGGCAATCACCAATCAATGAAAACAATGGCAGGAGGGAATGGCAATGTCAGCTCCAAAAAACTTTCAGGAGGAGGCAGAGTGCTGACTCAAAGACATTTTCAGAAAGACAATGAATGTCCACACTCAGTAATGACTTTTAATACTTTTAAAGCGGATCAGCAGTGGTAATTAAACATTGTGCAGCAAGGTACCTTCTTCAGCATTTACACACAGTTTCATTCTGTCTGTTGATTTGGATTATTTTTAGCATCACAGCAGGAAAGCTACTTTTAACACATCAACACTCAAAATCAAAAAGCTCTTAATAACAGCATGAGTGACCGATATCAGCGAGGAGCTTAGGTTTGAGATTGAAATGTTCCCTTCTAAGTCAGATGTGATTGAATACTCACTTCTTCCACTCCTCCTCTCCATCCCAGAACTCGTAGACGACAAAGGATAAACTGTCAGGCAGACGCACTGCAGTCACACTGGAGCAGAGACAGAGGAGAAAGTGAATGAGATGGGGGAAGAGATAGATTAGGCATAGCAGAAGAAATGGCAGAACAGGGAATAAAAGACAAGCAAGATGGAGGATGAAAAAGGATTTGAGATAAGGATAGGAAGGGAGAAAACAAAAGCCAATTGCACATTAAACCCACTTTAAATAAAAACGAAACCGACACAATAATAGTTTTGGTTTCAGGAAAAAAAAGATGGTTAATTGTCTCCTATCTCTGCACAATATTGATGTCAAAGTACTTAACACCAAGATGAGGGCATGGAGATTATATCCCATCTATAAAAATGAAACTTGCAATAATACAGCAGAATAATGTGTGAACAGGTCAGAGCGAATGGGCACTGTTGGATGTTATTGGCCAATTCTATGAGGCATTTTATTGGGTACACTTTGCTGTAATGAACAAGGGCTCCACATTGACTCCAGAGGTGTTTTGTGGTTTCAACACGGTACTGGAAATAATCCACTGGGGATCTTTGTCCATGTTTACCTAATAGTGTCACTCAGTTTCCTAGAGCTGCAGCGTTAAAACCACATTGATGTTGGAACAATATTGTCAGTGTTTGTACATTGAGAGAAGATCATTGTCTTGATGGAAAGGTAATTTTGACTTTAAGAATGTGACATTGAGAGAGGTGACGTATTTTTGGTTAAAACAGCTCATTAGGTCAACTGTGTTTAAAATGGTGGAACCAGTAATTGTACAACATCGTCTTGAAGAGCAGAGAAACTGGGTTATATAGATGACAGATGTACTGAAATTTGTACAGCCACTGACTGTGTATATTATGTAGCATCTGATCATTAAGAACATTTTCTATGTGTTGAAGTCTTATAATCAGTTCTATCATTTGATACAAATGTGAACGAGAGAAACTCTTTGAATCGTTGTAAGAAAATGTTTTGAGTGTTTGACAAGACACAAGAGCCTCTGATTTAGTGCCAATAAAAAGCGTATGTTAGCACCAATGCAGTGCTATCCCATTTTCATCAGACTGAAGTCCATTATTTGCACTTACACCTGTGTTGTAATTTTCTGGCTCTAAACACGTCGATGTGAGAGGAGTGGAGCAGCTGAGGTTGTGTTTATGCTGATGAGATGGTGCAGTGTAATTTGGGTACTTGTTTCGGCATGAAATTACACTTGCATTTAGGCCTGCTCAGGGTACTTCTTTTCAAAGAAACAATTTTCATTTCAACGTTCAAAGATTTTGATTTCAACTTTCATGGTGCAAACACAGACTGCTCCAAAATCACCCCCAGAAAAAATACTTATCCTGTATGTTGGATTTTGGTGCTTTCACATGGCTAAGCCTCCTTCATCCTTACTTTTTCTACATTTTTTTGAAGTAAATTACTGTTTTATATTGCAAAAAATACACATGATTGACTGAATGCAATATCTTAAATACCTATTTAAAATTTAGGGGAAATTGTCAAGCTTATATCAGTGTTGGATTTAAGAGAACCAGGGTACAGTTATTTCCTGGTGGCAGTACCTCCAGTTTTTTATAACCTTTTATGCCTTTAAATATTATGATGTTTTTTGGCATTTTATGCCATACTATAGTATGACGTTTTTTGACATTTTTATGCCATGCTATACTATGTCGTCTTATTCTTTTCCATACTTAGACATTTTTATTACCTTTTATGCCTTAATATACCATGATGTTTTTTTGACTTTATTTTACCTTACTACATTATGACCCTTTAAGCCTTAACAGCCTATGAGGTTTTTATGTATGACTATACTTTGACTTTGAAAAGGTGTGGCAAGGTGGAGTAGTGGATTGAGCATCCACCTTAAATTCAGGAGGTTGACAGTTCAAATCCTGAAGGCTTGGGACTTTTGTGTTTGGAATTTGCATGTTCTCCCTCTGCCTGCATGGGTTCTCTCTGGGTACCATGACGTTTTTGGTGTTTTGGTGCCTTATTATACTATGACGTTTTTATGCCTTACTATACTATGTTGTTTTATTCCTTACCATGCTATGACGTTTTTATGACCTTTTATGCCTTAATGTACTATGACGGTTCTTGACATTTTTATGCCATAGTATACTATGATGTTTTTTGGTATTTTTATACGTTATTATACTATGTTGTTTTATTCTTTACCATACTAAGACGTTTTTATGACCTTTTGTGCCTTAATATACTATGATGTTTTTTTGAAGTTTTTATGCCTTAATATACTATGACGTTTTTTGGCATTTTTATGCCTTATTATACTATGTCATCTTATGCCTTACAATACAATGAAGTTTTTATGACCTTTTATGCCTTAATATACTGTGATGTTTTTTTGATGTTTTATGCCATACTATACTATGTCGTTTTTTTGACATTTTTATGCCATACTTTACTATTAATTTTTTTGGCATTTTTAGGCCTTACTATACTATTTAGTTTAATTGTTTATCATACTATGACGTTTTTATGACATTTTATGCCTTAATATACTATGACGTTTTTTGGCATTTTTATACCTTACTTTACTATGTTGTCTTATGCCTTACAATACAATGACGTTTTTATGACGTTTCATGCCATACTATACTATGTTGTTTTATTCTGTACTATACTATTACATTTTTTGGCATTTTTATGCCTTACTATACTATGTCTTTAAATTACTTACCATACTGAGACGTTTTTATGACATTTTATGCCTTAATACACCATGATGGTTTTTTGACCTTTTATGCCATACTATACTATGTCGTTTTATTCTGTACTATACTATACCATTTTTTGACATTTTTAAGCCATACTATACTATTAAGTTTTTTGGCATTTTTATGCCTTACTATACTATTTAGTTTAATTCTTTACCATACTATGACGTTTTTATGACATTTTATGCCTTAATATACTATGATTTTTTAAAATGTTTTATGCCATACTATACTATGTCGTTTTATTCTGTACTATACTATGATGTTTTTTTTACTTTTTTATGCCATACTATATTATTACAATTTTTGGCATTTATATGCCTTACTATACTATGTCGTCTTATGCCTTACAATACAATGACATTTTTTTATGACATTTTATGCCTTAATATACTATGATGTTTTTTTGACCTTTTATGCCATACTTTACTATGATGTTTTTTTTTACATTTTTATGCCATACTATATTATTACATTTTTTGGCATTTTTATGCCTTACTATACTATGTCGTCTTATGCCTTACAATACAATGACGTTTTTATGACCTTTTATGCCTTAATATACTATGATGTTTTTTTGACGTTTTATGCCATACTATACTATGTCGTTTTTTGACATTTTTATGCCATACTACACTATTAAATTTTTTGTCATTTTTATAACTTACTATACTATTTAGTTTAATTCTTTACCACACTATGACGTTTTTATGACATTTTATGCCTTAATATACTATGATTTTTTTTAAATGTTTTATGCCATACTATACTATGTTGTTTTATTCTGTACTATACTATGATGTTTTTTGACATTTTTATGCCATAATCTACTATGATGTTTTTTGACATTTTTATGCCTCACTTTACTATGTCGTTTTATTCTCTACCTTACTCACACGTTTTATGACCATTTAGGCCTATGACGTTTTTATGCCTTAATATACTATGACGTTTTTTGGCATTTTTATACCTTACTATACTATGTTGTCTTATGCCATACTATACTATGTCGTTTTATTCTGTACTATACTATGCCGTTTTTTGACATTTTTATGTCTCAATATACTGTCGTTTTATTCTTTACCATACTCAGACGTTTTTATGACCTTTTATGCCTAAATACACCATGATGTTATTTTGACCTTTTATGCCATACTATACTATGACGTTTTTTGACATTTTTATGCCATACTTTACTATTAATTTTTTTGGCATTTTTAGGCCTTACTATACTATTTAGTTTAATTCTTTACCATACTATGACGTTTTTATGACATTTTATGCCTTAATATACTATGATTTTTTTTTTATGTTTTATGCCATACTATACTATGTTGTTTTATTCTGTACTATACTATGCTGTTTTTTGACATTTTTATGCCATAATCTACTATGATGTTTTTTGAAATTTTTATCCCTCAATATACTATGATGTGTATTGACGTTTTTAGGCCTTACTATCCTATAGGTCTTACATGCCTTGCAGCAGAGAAGCACAGTGGCACAATGGTTAGAGCGCATACCTGCCACTAACAAGGTTCTGGGTTCGAATCCCTGGCTGGCAACCTCTGTTTGTAGAGTATGTATGTTCTCCCTATACCTGCA